>NC_083438.1:16705428-16965428 GCF_020745735.1 Hemiscyllium ocellatum
GAGTGGGAGCATGTCTGCATCAGAGTGTGTGTTTGTGTCAGCGTATATGAGAGTCAGACAGAATGTGTGTGTGAGAGAGAGAAACATTAGGTGTGTGGAAATGTGTTTTAGAATGTGCCTGAGTGAAAGTGTGTGTGAGTTAGTATATGTCTGCATGGGTGAGTGATCATGTGAGAGTCCAAGTGTGCAAGTGAGAGATTGTGAGAGTTGGAGCGTGTGCATGTTTGTGTACTAGGGTGTATTACATGTGTATATGCATATCTATATGCATGATTGTGTCTGTATGTATGTGTGTTTGCATTTCTGTAGAGATATAAAGGAAAACTCCCTCTACACTGTCCCCCATCAAAACCTCTCAGGACAGGGACAGCACAGGGTTAGATACAGAGTAACACTTCCTCTACACTGTATCTAACACTCCCAGGACAGGGACAGCATGGGAGTAGATACAGATTTAAGTGACTTGAGCCATTCAGTGTATATACAGAGTCAGCACCTTCATGGGCGGGCTGGAGAGAGAGGGCGAGAGAGTATTTATGTATGCATGTGTGCCTCATTGTGTGGATTTACAAACATGTTTCTCATGTCTGTGTGTGTATGTTTAATTCTGTGTATCTGTATTTGTAAGACCATACACGCAATATGCGTATTTCATAGAATCATATATTAATACATATAAACATTAAGGAATAGTATACAGTTCATGTCAGGACCCTGAACAGCATTGGTGTACAGACTGATCTTGGGGTTCAAGACCATTGCTCCCTGAAAGTGATCACACAAGTAGAGAGGACGGGACAGAAGGCGTATGGAATATTTGCCTTTATTGCTCCAGGGATTGAGTCCGAAAGATTAGATTCCCTACAGTGTGGAAACAGGCCCTTCGGCCCAACAAGTCCACACCGACCCGCCACCCACCCAGACCCATTACCCTACATAACACTACAAGCAATTTACCAAGTCACCTGACCTGCACATCTTTGGACTGTGGGAGGAAACTGGAGCAAACCCACGCAGACACGGGGAGAACGTGCAAACTCCACACGGACAGTCGCCTGAGGCAGGAATTGAACCTGGGTCTCTGGCGCCGTGAGGCAGCAGTGCTAACCACTGTGCCACCGAGCCGCTGCAGCTTTGTAAGACTTTGGTTAGGCCACATTTAAGAGCATTGCATTCAATTTTGGTCCCCACATTACAGGAAGGGTGTGGAGGCTTTGGAGAGGGAGCAGAACAGGTTTGCCAGGAAGCTGCCTGGATTAGAGGGTATGAGACATCAGGAAAGGCTAGAAAAACTCAGGGTACTTTCTCTGGAATAGCGGAGGCTGAGGGGAGACTTAATAGAAGTCGATAAAACTATGAAATGCACAGACAGAGTTGATGGTTAGGAATTTTTTCCCAGCGTTGAAATGTCTGATAGTAGGGGGCATGCCTTTGAAGTGAGAGGGGGAAAAGTTCAAAGGAGACATGAGGGGCAGGAGTTTTACACAGAGAGTGGTCAAAGTCTGGGACGTGTTGTCAGGGGGTGGCAGTGGGGGCAGATACCATAGAGGCATTTTAGATAAACACATGAGAATGTAAGGAGTGGAGGGATATGGTCCAAGGGCAGGCAGGAGGGATTAGTTTCAGTCGACTAACTGTGGGCCGAAGGACCTGTTTCGGTGCTGGATTAGAGTGGTGCTGGAAAAGCACAGCAGGTCAGGCAGCATCCGAGGGGCAGGAAAACCAACGTTTCGGACGAAACATCGATTTTCCTACACCTCGAATGCTGCCTGATCTGCTGTGCTTTTCCAGCACCACTCTAATCTAGACTCTGATTTCCAGTATCAGCAGTCCTCACTTTTGCCCTGTACAGTTCTATGTTCTATATAGTACTGAGAAGCCCTTTGGCCCATCAAATCAGTTACTACCAAAGTATTCTACTACTACACCAGTCCCATTTTCTCAAAATACGACTTATCAAGTCCCCATCATACTTTCTCATAGTTATGTGCTTTCCCACCTTCCAGACTTTGTGTATGTGTGTGTGTGAGACAGTGTCTGTGAATGTGTGTGTGTGTGTGTGTGTGTGAGAGAGTGTTAGAATCTGGATGCGTGAGGGTGCATGTGTGTGTGTGTGAGAGAGAGAGAGAGTGTGTCTGTGAGTGTGTATGTGTGAGAGTGTTCGAATCTATTTGTGAGTGTGCATGTGAGTGTGTATGAGCACGCGTGAGGACATGTGAGAGAGTGTATGTGAGTGTGAGTGTGCTTGAATCTCATGTCTGTGTGTGCAGTTGCATCTGTATTTGAGAGAGTGTGTCGGGTGTGTGAGTGAGTGTTTGAAGCTGTGTTAGAGTATGTGTATGTGAGGCTGTGTGTGAGCGTGTCAGTGTGTGTGTGTGTGTGAGAGAGAGAGAGGCTGTGTACATGTATCTGTGTGAGCATTGCAAGTGGTTTACATGTGTGTGTATGAAGGAGTCTGTGTGTGAGAGAGAGTGTGTGAGAGAGAGTGTGTGAGTCAGTGTGAGAGAATGCCTTGAGTGTGTGTCAGTGTTTGGATCTGTACGTGAGAGTGTGTGTGTCTGTGTATGAGCATGTGTGCACGTGAGAGACTGTGTGTGTATGTGAGTGTTTGAATCCATGCGTGAGAGAATGACTGTGTGTGTGTGTGTGTGTGAATGTCTCTGTGTGCGAGTGATTGAATCTGTGTTTGAGAGTGTGCGTGTACATATGAGAGTGTTTGAACCTGTGTGTGTATGTGTCTGTGTGTGTGTGTGAGTGTGAGTGTGTCTGTGTGTGTGTGAGAGTGTGTGTGTGAATGTGAGTGTGTGTGTGTTTGAGAGAGAGAGAGAGAGACTGTGTGTACATGCATAAGTGTGAGTGTGTGAAAGTCATTCAATCTGTGTGTGTTTTGAGAGCGGGTCAGTGCGCGTGTGAGTGAGAAAGAGTGTGTGTGTGTGATAGAGAGAGTGGGGGCAAGGTTATGGGGTTTTGAGTGTACATGATGGGATTTGTGCTGAGCAGTGAGTGGGAAGCCAGAGGCGAGATATTGCAAGCTGCTCGATTCCCATTCTGCACGCAGCCTGTCTGACAATGAGAATGTTTTATTGTCAGCCGAGCCCATCGATCGATCGGAGAGTCAGGGCCCTAGCAGGGGGGCTTCCTATTCACACTGAACTGACTCGCAAAATATTAAACCAATATCTCACCCAGCTTTCAGTTCCAACTCTCTGTAGAATTGTGGTGTTGGTGAGGAAAACAAACTGCCACTTTCAAAATCAATTAACCACTTCAGTGCCACGGTGGAAGTCGAGCTGCCCAGTGCAGACCAGGATGAATCTGACACTGTTCCAAAGCTGTTAACTGACCTGCGGGATGAATGTGCGATATGGCAAAAAAAATTGTTGCGATCTGCAGAAATGGGTCTCAGTAAAGGCTGAGAATGACTGGGGAGACGTCACCTATTTCTTCCACCTCAAGTCTTTTCAATGCCCTGCCCCCATCTTCAGGCTCTCCCTCCAACACATCATGGGTCAGACCACATTTGGAGCATTGTGGTCAGATCTAGCCACCTTAGTTCAGGAAGGATGGGAAAGCATTGGGGCGATTTACTGGGGCGAGACCAGGAATGAGGGATTTTAGATACAGGGAACGATTAGAGAGAGTGGACTCACTCGCCTTTGAGCAGAGAGGATTTAAGGGGTGACCTTATTGAAGTGTTCAAAATGATGAACAACTTCAACAGGAGAAAGAAAGGTATTCTGTTTACAAAGCTGGGATGACAGTAATTAGCAGTCACAATTTCAATTTCATTCCTGAGGAAGGTTCACTCAATCTGAAATGTTATCTCTGATTTCTCTCCACTGGTGCTGCCAGACCTGCCGAGCTTTTCCAGCCATTTCTGTTCCTGCTTTCCAGCTCTTTCAGTTTTCAGTCACACTCTGTGAGAGAGGTAGGAGTGAGATGAGGAGAAACCTCTTGAGTTGTTAGGACTTGGAATGTGCTGCCTGGGAGGCAGATTCTACACAAAGGTTTCATGGGTCTATATTCGCAAGGGATGAATTTGGAAAGCTATCGAGCTGGGGGTGCAGAGTGGGACGACCTGGGTAGCTTTCAGGAGCTGGGGACAGACTGGATGGCCTTTTCCTGTACTGGAAAATTCCATGATTCTAAATGCAATGGAGATATTTCTTTGTCTAATGTCCCTCTACGTCCCATGACTCACTCTTGTCCTGTCCCTGAAAATCCTTCCCCAAACTGTGTCGAAATTATCTCGAAATCCGAAACATGTCTGTCAAATACACTTTTAATTTTGTTTGAACCTTATTTTGCAGAGGACCCTTTCCCGGGGTTTAACTGATGCTTGGGATCTCTTTTCGCTGATTTGCTCTGCACCCTCCCCAGGGGTTCCTTGGCTGCGGTGTACTCTGCATCGCACTGAATCTGTCTCAGAGTCGGAGTCACACAGCACAGAAACAACTCCTTCAATCCAACCAGTCCGTGCTGAACATAACCCCAAACTCAACCGTCCCTCCCGCCTGCCTGCTCCTAGCCCATATCCCTCCAAACCATTCCTATTCGTGTACTGACCCACATGTCTATGAAACATTGTAACTGTACCCACATCCATCACTTCCCCTTCCACACACAGTCCACAATCTGTGCAAAAAAAAATTACCCCTCACGTTGTTTTAAAATCTTTCTCCTCTCAGCTCAAAAATGTGTCCCCAGTCTTGAAATCCTCCATTCTAAGAAAAAGACAACCACCATTAATTCGATCCGTACTCCACATTATTTTGTAAACTTGCGTAATGTTGCCTCCTGCACTCCAGTGAAAAAAGTCCCAGCCTCTCTTGAGTACTCATACCCGGCAACATCCTGGTAAATCTCTTCTGAACTCTCTGCAGGTTGGTCATGTCCTTCCAATAACTGGGCGACCAGAACTGGACACAGTACTCCACAAGAGGCCTGACCAACCTCAACGTGCATACTATCGGAGAAAGTGAGGACTGCAGATGCTGGAGGTCAGAGCTGAAAATGTGTTGCTGGAAAAGCGCAGCAGGTCAGGCAGCATCCGAGGAGCAGGAGAATCGACGTTTCGGGTATGAGCCCTGCTTCAGGAGGGTGGATACTATTCTCAGGGCTGAACAATGAAGGTAAGCGTGGCAAATGCTTTCCTGACCACCCTTTTTGTATGTGATCCAAACTTCAAAGAATTATGTACCTGCTCCCCTCGGTCCCTCTGTTCTACAACACTACCCAAGGCCTTACCACAAACTGTGTAAGCCCTAGCAGGTGCGGCACGGTGGCTCAGTGGTTAGCACTGCTCCCTCACAGCGTCAGGGATCGCGATTCAATTCCAGCCTCGGGCAACTGTCTGTGTGGAGTTTGCACATTCTCCCCGGGTCTGCGTGGGTGTGCTCCCACAACCCAAAGATGTGCAGGTTAAGGGTGGATTGGCCATGCTAAATTGCCCGTAGTGTTCAGGGATGTGTAAGTTCGGTGCATTAGTCAGGGGCAAATATAGGAGAGGGGATTGGGTCGATGTGGAGGGGCCTGTTTCCACCCTGCACAGATTCTAGCAGGCCTTGTATGTATTTTCGCCACTCTGCCAGCTCTCCCTCCATATAGTGTATAAAAGACAACGGTCTCACCCTGTCCTGTTGAAGATGTGTCGCCCCTCATCCACTATCTGCTTGTGCTTTCCCTTTTTAAAAACCTGGACCAGTTCTTCTGTGATCCCTCTTTCTTTCGTTCTTGCCACTGGAACGAATTCCTTCACTCAGAATTAAATGCCATCTGGCAGGCCTCCGGCCATCTTGCTAGGCCATCATGACAAAGTCTGAGGGCTGACTGCACTCTCCTGTCCCCTGCAAACTTTGAAATAATGTTCTTTATATCCAAAGGCCGGACACTAATGTCATACGGCAAAAAGAGCAGCGATCCCAACAGTTCCCTCTGAGAAACGCTACTTTGAATACAACTATTACAGCTCCGGTCTCCACGTTTCAGGAAACAAATAACACTGGAGACAGAGAGAGAGTGCAAAGTAGATTCATGAGTAAGGCACCTTTACAACAACCAAGGCTAAAACATGCCCTGATCATATTTATAGAGTCACAGAGATGTACAGCATGAAAACAGACCCTTCGGTCCAACCCGTCCATGCTGACCAGATATCCCAACCCAATCTAGTCCCACCTGCCAGCACCCGGCCCATATCCCTCCAAACCCTTCCTATTCATATACCCACCCAAATGCCTTTTAAGTGTTGTAATTGTACCAGCCTCCACCACTTCCTCTGGCAGCTCATTCCATACACGTACCACCCTCTGTGTGAAAAAGTTGCCCCTTAGGTCTCTTTGATATCTTTCTCCTCTCACCCTAAACCTATGCCCTCTAGTTCTGGACTCCCCCACCCCAGGAAAAAGACTTTGTCTATTTATCCTATCCATGCCCCTCGTGATTTTGTAAACCTCTATAAGGTCACCCCTCAGCCTCCGACGCTCCAGAGGCCTGTTCAGCCTCTCCCTCTAGCCTAAATCCTCCAACCCTGGCAACATCCTTATCAATCTTTTCTGAGCCCTTTCAAGTTTCACAACATCTTTCCAATAGGAAGGAGACCAGAATTGCACACAATATTCCAACAGCGGCCTAACCAATATCCTGTACAGCTGCAATATGAACTCCCAACTCCGGTACTCAATACTCTGACCAATAAAGGAAAGCATACCAAACGCTGGGTTAAACAGAGAGATGTTGCTTGGGGTGGGGGACACCAGATTAGGGATTTTCTCTGAAAAATCTGATCAGGAATTTGGAGGCAGTGGAATCCAGAGAGTGTTGGATGGGAGGGGGATGTGGAACTGACTATTGCCAAGAGGAGATGTAGCTGGAGATATAGATTTGGGAGACCGGAAATGGGTGTCTCGGTGGTTCACACTGCTCCATCACAGCGCCAGGGACCTGGGTTTGATTCCAGCCTCAGTCTGTGTGGAGTCTGCACATTCTCCCCATGTCTGCGTGGGTTTCCTCCGGGTGCTCCTCCCACATTCCAAAGATGTGCAGGTTCGGGTGAATTAGCCATGCCAAAATGCCCCATAGTCTCCAGGGAAGTACTGGTGGGTTAGCCTCGGGAAATGCAGGGCTACAGGGTGGGTCTGGGTGGGATGCTCTTTGGAGGGTCAGTTCAGACTTGATAGGTCAAATGGCTTATTTCTGCTCTGTTGGGATTGTATTATTCTATGAAAGAGTGCAAATATGCCACAGGGTACGATGGCTGGTCACCCTGCTGTAGATTTGATGACATTCAAAATCATGAACCCACACGTTTCCCCATGTGGTTGCAATGGATCTAAACTCCTTCCCATTCTCTCCCAAGACACGCGCACGATGATCTGAAACCCCTTTCCCATTCCCATACGCTCCATACATTTCCCAACTGCACGAAAGACTTTCCCATTCACCCTTACTGGACAGAATCCCAACACTGTCCCGTTCACCCCACACAATCTCAATGACCCCAATCCCTCCCGATGCACTCCCACTGTACACAGTCCAAATGATCCAAACCCTCAGAAATACAAACTGGAGGACACCACGCAATCCCTCCAGCTTTCAACAGGATCACAGCTGATACGCCATTGCTCCCATTCATGTTTATGCATTTTCCCCAGAATCCTCAACTCCCTCACTGGTTAACAATCTCTCCCTCTCTCTCTCTGTCAACCTTCAATATACACGAGGACTCTGCCCCACACATACAGCTCTTTGGGGGAAGGAGTTCCAAACACTCCTGACCTTCTGAGAGAAAAAAAAAATCCCTCCTCATCTCAGTCTTCAATTCGTGGCCCTTCATTGTGAGGCTGTGCCCTCTGGACTCTCCCAGGAGGGGGAAACGTCCTGTCAGCAGTGATCCTGACAGGCCCCGATGTGTTTCAGAGTAATCACATTCTTCCAAATCCAACCTGTTTAACCTTGGTTCATTGGACAAGACAACTAACCCAGTCCAGGCATTAGTCTGGCAAACCTTCTTTGAATGAAGATTTATGAGGATTTTGCCAGGTTGGAGGGTTTGAGCTATAGGGAGAGGATTGAACAGGCTGGGACTGTTTTCCCTGGAGCGTCGGAGGCTGAGGGGTGACCTTACACGATAAAGTCATGAGGGGAGTGAATAGACAAGGTCTTTTCCCTCAAGGGGGGGAGCCCAGAACGAGAGGGCAGAAGTTTAGGGTGAGAGGGGAAAGATATAGAAGAGACCAAAGGGGCAACATTTTCACACAGAAGGTGGTACGTGTATGGAAAGAGCTGCCAGAGGAAGTAGTGGAGGCTGGTACAATTACAGCATTTAAAAGGCATCTGGATGGGGATATGAATGGGAAGGGTTTACAGCGATATGGGCCAAACGCGACGAGATTAGGTCAGGATATCTGGTCGGCATGGACGAGTTGGATTGAAGAGTCTGTTTCCGTGTTGTACATCTCTACGACTTTTCTTCTAGTGCATTCACATCCGTTCTGAAATAAGATGACTGCTCCTATATTCAATCCTCAAGATGTTATCTCACGAGCACCCTGTACAGATGAAGCTCCCACTTTCGTGTTCAATTCTCCTTGAATAAAAGGGAATATTCCATTGGCTTTCCTCATGATTATACTTGCTCAGGCACCGGGACACTGAGAGCCCTCTGCTTTTCTTGAGTATATCAATCTCTCACCGTTGGCACATTAATGTTGAGGGATGGTCACACGACTTGAAGCGTCGACCCTGATTCCTCTACACAGATTCTGCCAGGCCTGATGAGATTTTCCAGCAATTGCTATTTTCCTTGTGGATTTACAGCATCCGCAGTTCTTTCGGTTTTTATTTCCTAACGAAATGTAGTCCCCAGTTGCCAGCACTTGGCCCAGACCCGTCTAAACCTTCCTGATTCATACACCCACCCTGATGCCTTTTAAATGTTGCAACTGTACCAGCCTCCACCACTTCCTTTGGCAGCTCATTCTATACCCGTGCCACCCTCTGTGGGAAAAAGTTGCCCCTTAGGTCTCTTTTAAACCTGTCCCCTCTCACCTTAAACCTATGCCCTCTAATTTTGGACTCCCCCCTCCTAAGAAAACGAATTCAGCTATTCACTCTAACCTTGTGTTCCTTTTTCAGAGAGGCAGATAGTGTTCCAGGCTATACCAGAGAGACGGTGTGGGTGACCAGCTGTACCCACTAATGGCACCAGCCACAAGGTGATGGACAATGTCTCACATCTTGAGGAGTACTCTCTGGGGGAGACGCTGATACAACACGATGTGCAACGTTTCCTTTGCCTGACGTCACAAAGGTAGAAAGGCATGAAAAAAAACACAAGCTCGGCCTAAAAGCCAATCCAGGTTTCCTGCCCTGAGGTGTGGCACGGCGCCCTCAGTCTACGACTGGCACACATCGATGACCCTCGCAATGTTTTTACCAAAGATCCCAAGATCAGAAATGAGAATTTGATACAGGGCAACACTGCACAAAGCGAGGAGCTTCAAATCAATGCACTCCACAGCACAGATATCACCATCAAACGGTGCACAGCTTCCCAGAAATCCTCAACACTGAGGAGAAAAAAACCCAGCACAGCAGGCAGCACAGCTGACACCACACAACCAGTTAAGGATGGCCACCCAAAACCAAGCTCTCAACATCCGATACAACCAGACACTGGCGCAAACACTGGAGTTCCACCAAACAGCAATCATTATAAATGACCCAATGTGTTCTACTGACGAGGATCTGTGCAAGTGTGAGAGTGAGGGCTAAGTATGTGAGTGAGGAGCAGTGTGTGGGCCCAGTGTGTGGGTGAGGAACAGTGTGTGGGCCCAGTGTGTGGGTGAGGAACAGTGTGTGGACCCAGTTTGTGAGTGAGGAACAGTGTGTGGGCCCAGTGTGTGAGTGAGGAACAGTGTGTGGGCCCAGTGTGTGAGTGAGGAACAGTGTGTGGGCCCAGTGTGTGGGTGAGGAACAGTGTGTGGGCCCAGTTTGTGAGTGAGGAACAGTGTGTGGGCCCAGTGTGTGAGTGAGGAACAGTGTGTGGGCCCAGTGTGTGAGTGAGGAACAGTGTGTGGGCCCAGTTTGTGAGTGAGGAACAGTGTGTGGACCCAGTTTGTGAGTGAGGAACAGTGTGTGGACCCAGTGTGTGAGTGAGGAACAGTGTGTGGGCCCAGTGTGTGAGTGAGGAACAGTGTGTGGACCGAGTTTGTGAGTGAGGAACAGTGTGTGGGCCCAGTGTGTGGGTGAGGAACAGTGTGTGGGCCCAGTGTGTGAGTGAGGAACAGTGTGAGAACCCAGTGTGTGGGTGAGGAGCAGTGTGAGGGCCCAGTGTGTGAGTGAGGAGCAGTGTGAGGGCCCAGTGTGTGAGTGAGGAGCAGTGTGTGGGCCCAGTGTGTGGGTGACGAACAGTGTGTGGGCCCAGTGTGTGGGTGAGGAACAGTGTGTGGGCCCAGTGTGTGAGTGAGGAACAGTGTATAGACCCAGTGTGTGAGTGAGGAGCAGTGTGTGGGCCCAGTGTGTGAGTGAGGAACAGTGTGTGGGCCCAGTGTGTGGGTGAGGAACAGTGTGTGGGCCCAGTGTGTGAGTGAGGAACAGTGTGAGGGCCCAGTGTGTGAGTGAGGAACAGTGTGTGGGCCCAGTGTGTGAGTGAGGAACAGTGTGTGGGCCCAGTGTGTGGGTGAGGAGCAGTGTGAGGGCCCAGTGTGTGAGTGAGGAGCAGTGTGTGGGCCCAGTGTGTGGGTGACGAACAGTGTGTGGGCCCAGTGTGTGGGTGAGGAACAGTGTGTGGGCCCAGTGTGTGAGTGAGGAACAGTGTATAGACCCAGTGTGTGAGTGAGGAGCAGTGTGTGGGCCCAGTGTGTGGGAGTGTGTGAGTGAGGAACAGTGTGTGGGCCCAGTGTGTGGGTGAGGAACAGTGTGTGGGCCCAGTGTGTGAGTGAGGAACAGTGTGTGGGCCCAGTGTGTGAGTGAGGAACAGTGTGTGGGCCCAGTGTGTGGGTGAGGAACAGTGTGTGGGCCCAGTGTGTGAGTGAGGAACAGTGTGTGGGCCCAGTGTGTGTGGGTGAGGAACAGTGTGTGGGCCCAGTGTGTGAGTGAGGAACAGTGTGTGGGCCCAGTGTGTGGGTGAGGAACAGTGTGTGGGCCCAGTGTGTGGGTGACGAACAGTGTGTGGGCCCAGTGTGTGTGGGCCCAGTGTGTGGGTGAGGAACAGTGTGTGGGCCCAGTGTGTGAGTGAGGAACAGTGTATAGACCCAGTGTGTGAGTGAGGAGCAGTGTGTGGGCCCAGTGTGTGAGTGAGGAACAGTGTGTGGGCCCAGTGTGTGGGTGAGGAACAGTGTGTGGGCCCAGTGTGTGGGTGAGGAACAGCGTGTGAGTCGGGAGCAGTGTGAGTGAGGAGCAGTGTGAGGGCCAAATGCTATGTCGGTGTATGGTGCCACTTGCTAACAATATTGTTGTTGTTCCTAAACCCCAGGGTCTGCAGCAGATCAAGCAACCACTTGTGGTATTCATCTGCGGGTTTTCCTGGCACTGGCCCATTCAATTTGGTATTTACCTGGAGAATCGTTACCACGCTAATTTCCTGATAAGGCCCAACGATCCTGCACTGACTGTATAACCTGTTGCTAATCTCCTGTCTTTTAATCCCTACTCTGCACTCCATTTCCTCTAAACACTTATCCAAAGCCTGCTGAGAGGTTTCAGTGCCCTGTTGAGATTTATGGAGAAGGTGGAAACAGAGTACATCGAGCTTTACCAAGTTCTACTCTACGATACTGTTATCTGGCCCCTTGTCCGAGGGCAGCTCCATTTGGCACATGGCGGCGAGTGTGGTGTTTTTCCACTGGGCCCAATGGCAGGAATTTACCCTTCTACCCACTTCTCCCTCAAAGGATCGGTTTGGCTTTTCTCATGGAGAATCTTGATCCAGTTACCGGAAAGTTCTTCACATTGAATTGACAACAGAAGAAAGCCACTCCGCCCAAAAGTTACACGCTCACTCTGCACAAACCTCCCTTCATCTCTCCTCATCTTATCAGCGGATCCTTTCTCCCTCAAAGTTCACAAAGTCAAACTGTCGAGTGATTACAGGAACGCCGCTCTGTTGTCTCATGCCCTGGATGGCTCTCTGTTGGGAGCAATTCATGTTTTGTCCCTCATAGACAGCCTCTCACCCATTCCTCCCACCAATGCCACATCCCTGCGCTTTCCTCCTGTAAAAAGTATTCGCGAGATTGGGACAGGTTTGCTGCACAGTCAGAGGACAATGTGCAGCTACTGGAAACCGGGCCCACGTTTCCCAAGCATTCAGTCCGTGCCCCTAGAGGTTCCAGGACTTTAGCCCCGGATCTGGATAGCTTCTCAGTAACTCCAGGGAGAGAGAGGGAGGGAGGAAGGAAGGGAAGGCAATCTCCACTTCAACTCACTGTCAAGCCCTCACAGGCAGTGAATTCTGGACTCTGATGGTCCTCTGGTGAACACAATGGCACTCAGTTCGTCCTGAGAGTCACAGAGATGTACAGCACAGAAACAGACCCGTTGGTCCAACTCATCCATGCTGACCAGATATCCTAATCTCATCTAGTCCCATTTTCCAGCACTTGGCCCATATCCTTCCAAACCCTTCCTATTCATGTCCCCATCCAGATGCCTTTTCGATGTTGGAAATGTGTCAGCCCCCACCACTTCCTCTGGCACACATTTCATGTGTGAAAAGACTCTCCCTCTCAGGTTCCTTTGAAATTTTTCCCCTCTCCCTTTAAACCTGTGCTCTCGAGGTTTGGACTCTGGGGAAAAGACCTCAACTATTTATCCTATCCATGCCTCCTCATGATTGTAATGAGGTCAGCCAGATGGATCTCACAGAATATGAGTTCCCTGATTTGGGCTGTTAATCTGGTCCAATCAAGGAACTTTGGCCAACAGATATAAACAGAAATTCTTTGAGGGGTTCTATTCTTTGAGGGGTTCTATTCCCCTCTTTGATATCATCCCTCAGCCTCTGACACCCTGGGGAACAGCCCCAACCTATCCATCATCTCCCTGTAGCTCAAACCCTCCAACCCTGGCAACGTCCTGGTAAATCTTTCCGGAACCCTTTCAAGTTTCACAACGTCTCGCCTCCAGCAGGTGAGTTTAAATTTTTGCCCCCCTCCTCCATTCAGCTCGATGCAAGATCACCACCCTCCTTGCAGAATGGCATTCGTCTCTATTCAAGCCCTTTTCAGAGGAAACGAGTCCATTCCCACTGCTCGCTATGGTCCAACACATCCCCTTAGTTTTTTTCTCTCGTTCTCATGAACGAACACCTACAAGATAATGAGTGGAATAGATAGAGTCAACAGCCAGAGACTTTTCCCCCGGGCAGGATTGACTGGTACGAGGGGTCATAGTTTGAAGATATGAGGAGAAAGGTAATAAAGGAGACGTTAGAGGTAGGATCTTTATGCAGAGAGTTGTGAGTGCATGGAATGCATTACCAATGGTGATGGTGGAAGCAGAGTCATTGGGGACATTAAGTGACTGCTGGACATGGACATGGATAGCAGTGAGTTGAGGGGTGCGAAGGTTAAGTTATTATATTTTACATTAGGATTAAACCTCGGCACATTGTGGGCCCCAGGGCCTGTTCTGTGATGTACTTTTCCATGTTCTATGTTCTGTAAGTCCAAACCCTCATTCAGCTTCACAGAAGACAAGACAAAAGTTGCTGTCTGTACGAACAACGGTGTGCAATGAGCAATTCGCAATTTTCTGGAGACATCCAGGTTTTAAATGATGACTGGACTATTAACCTGCAGAGCACGGTCAAAGGCATTACTTCAAAGAGAAAGTCCCTCGCTACATTATTTAAAGATGGTCAGTGAGTTATTAATTATTCCAAGCTGTCACTCGCTGGCGCCCGGATTACTCACGGGTCACAGGCACCCCAATCATTTACATGGCCGATAACCGAAGGGCCTGGCACTCGCTACTCAAATCGGCGGGAATGAAAGCAGGTCGCTTGTAATTCTTTGAAGGTTGCTTGGCCTGGCCACCTCACTTAAGGGGAAGGAAGGAGTCAGTCAGTTATTGGTTACTGCCATGGAGCTGCACAGCACCGAAACAGACCCTGATTGGTTACTGCCATGGAGCTGCACAGCACCGAAACAGACCCTGATTGGTTACTGCCATGGAGCTGCACAGCACCGAAACAGACCCTGATTGGTTACTGCCATGGAGCTGCACAGCACCGAAACAGACCCTGATTGGTTACTGCCATGGAGCTGCACAGCACCGAAACAGACCCTGATTGGTTACAGCCATGGAGCTGCACAGCACTGAAACAGACCCTGATTGGTTACTGCCATGGAGCTGCACAGCACCGAAACAGACCCTGATTGGTTACTGCCATGGAGCTGCACAGCACCGAAACAGACCCTGATTGGTTACTGCCATGGAGCTGCACAGCACCGAAACAGACCCTGATTGGTTACTGCCATGGAGCTGCACAGCACCGAAACAGACCCTGATTGGTTACAGCCATGGAGCTGCACAGCACCGAAACAGACCCTGATTGGTTACTGCCATGGAGCTGCACAGCACCGAAACAGACCCTGATTGGTTACTGCCATGGAGCTGCACAGCACCGAAACAGACCCTGATTGGTTACTGCCATGGAGCTGCACAGCACCGAAACAGACCCTGATTGGTTACAGCCATGGAGCTGCACAGCACCGAAACAGACCCTGATTGGTTACTGCCATGGAGTTGCACAGCACCAAAACAGACCCTGATTGGTTACAGCCATGGAGCTGCACAGCACCGAAACAGACCCTGATTGGTTACAGCCATGGAGTTGCACAGCACCGAAACAGACCCTGATTGGTTACAGCCATGGAGTTGCACAGCACCGAAACAGACCCTGATTGGTTACAGCCATGGCGTTGCACAGCACCGAAACAGACCCTGATTGGTTACTGCCATGGAGCTGCACAGCACCGAAACAGACCCTGATTGGTTACTGCCATGGAGTTGCACAGCACCGAAACAGACCCTGATTGGTTACAGCCATGGAGTTGCACAGCACCGAAACAGACCCTGATTGGTTACTGCCATGGAGCTGCACAGCACCGAAACAGACCCTTCAATCCCACTCATCCACGCTAACCAGATGTCCGAAATTAATCTTGTCTTGTTTGCCAGCATTACCCTTGAAACCCTTCCTATTCATATACCCATCCAGATGCCATTTAAATGCTGTAATTGTACCAGCCTCCATCAGTTCCTCTGGCAGTTCATTCCACACATGCACCACCCTCTGTGTGAAAAAATTGACCCTCAGGTGCCTTTTATATCTTTCCCCTCTCATCCTAAACCTATGCCCCTCTAGTTCGGGACTCCCCCAGCCCAGGGAAAAGACTTTATCTGTTTATCCTATCTATGCCCCTCATGATTTTATAAACCTCTATAAGGTCACCCCTCAGCCTCCGACGCTCCAGGGAAAACAGCCCCAGCCTGTTCAGCCTCTCCCTGTAGCTCAGATCCTCCAACCCTGGCAACATCCGTGTAAATCTTTTCTCAACCCTTTCAAGTTTCACAACATCCCTCCTATAGGAGGGAGACCAGAATTAATCACTGTATTCCAACAGTGGCCTAACCAATGTCCTGTACAGCCGCAACATGATCTCCCAACTCCTGTACTCAGTACTCTGACCAATAAAGGAAAGCATACCAAACACCTTCTTCACTATCCTATCTACCTGCGACTCCACTTTCAAGGAGCTATGAACCTGCACTCCAAGGTCTCTTTGTTCAGCAACACTCCCTAGGACCTTACCATTAAGTGTATACGTCCTGCTAAGGTTTGCTTTCCCAAAATGCAACACTTCGTATTTATCTGAATTAAACTCCATCTGCCACTTCTCAGCCCATTGGCCCATCTGGTCCAGATCCCGTTGTAATCTGAGGTAACCCTCTTCGCAGTCCACGACACCTCCAATTTTGGGGTCATCTGCAAACTTATTATCACCAGGATGGGGGAGTCCAGAACTAGAGGGGATAGGTTTAAAGTGATGGGCAAGGTGAGCGGCGATATTTTGACACAGAAAGTGGTGCACATATGGAATGAGCTGCCAGAGGAAAGTGGTGGTGGCTGGGGATTTGCAAAGTGGAATCCTCTGCACAGCCAACTGAATCATAGAATCCCAACAGTGTGGTAACAGGCCCTCCGGCCCAACAAGTCCACATCAACCCTGCGACAGGAACCCACCTAGACCCATGTCTGAAAACCTATTACATGACATTTACCCGGACTAATGCACCCAACCTATACATCCCTGGGCACTTTGGGCAATTTAGAATGGCCAATTCACCTAACCTGCACATCTTTGGATTGTGGGAGGAAACCGGAGCACCTGAAGTAAGCCAACGCAGACACGGGGAGAATGTGCAAACTCCACACAGACAGTTGCCCGAGGCTGGAATCGAACCCAGGTACCTGGTGCTGTGAGGCAGCAGTGCTAACCACTGAGCCACAGTGCTGCGCCAACCACTGAGCCACCATGGGCGCAGGCACTGGATTGGAAACAGGAATCAGCGATCTGTGAAGGATTTTAATTCATCTACATCCACACACACACACCAGGCAGATGGTTTCAGAAACATTTCCTTCAAATAGCCTCTGAGATGACCATGGGACAGAAAGCCTGGGCTGGGGGACTGTGCCGAACCAGAGGATCACAGCTGCAGAAGGGAAGCCCTGTTTGAAATATCCCCAGTGTCAAGTGTAAATGATTCCTGGGATTCGGGACATGAGAATCCACGAACTCAAGGAACGGACACACGAGCAGACATCAAGGAGTTCACCAAACTTGTTGAAGGGAATTGAGGGGGAGACCTTTCAGGTGGAGACAGCCCAAGGCCCTGGCGCAGATACAAACCTTCTTATACTAACCACACAGCTACCTCCACCAGCAGCAGGAGAGCTGAACACAGAGGGACCCTAACACAATCCCACACATCGTTATTCAGACACTTAATGCTGTAGGCATCATTACAGAGAAGTTAGAGAGACTACATACAGTGTTCATCCCCTGAATACACACAGACTCTGTACAGTGATCCTCACCCTGAATACACAGAGACACTGTACAGTGATCCTCACCCTGAATACACAGAGACACTGTACAGTGCTCCTCACCCTGAATACACAGAGACACTGTACAGTAACCCTCACCCTGAATACACACAGACTCTGTACAGTAACCCTCCCCCTGAATACACAGAGACTCTGTACAGTGATCCTCACCCTGAATACACACAGACTCTGTCCAGTAACCCTCACCCTGAATACACAGAGACTCTGTACAGTAACCCTCCCCCTGAATACACAGAGACTCTGTACAGTAACCCTCCCCCTGAATACACACAGACTCTGTACAGTGATCCTCACCCTGAATACACAGAGACTCTGTACAGTGATCCTCATCCTGAATACACAGAGACACGTTACAGAGATCCTAACCCTGAATACACAGAGACTCTGTACAGTAATCCACCCCCTGAATACACAGAGACTCTGTACAGTAACCCTCACCCTGAATACACAAAGACACTGTACAGTGATCCTCACCCTGAATACACAGAGACACTGTACAGTGATCCTCACCCTGAGTACACAGATACTCTGCAAAGTAATCTTTACTCTGAAAATATAGAGTCTCTGCACAGTAATGTGCATCCTAAATGTACAAAGATTATGTCTAGTAATTCTCACCCTCATTACAAAGAATGTCTACCCAGTAACCCTTGCCCCAAGTACAGACACTCTGGGAAGTAATCCATATCTTGGGTGCACAGATACTCTGCATCGTGAACTGTACCCAGAACAAACACAGAACCAGCACTAAAATCATGACCACGTATACACAGAGAGGCTGTACAGTCATTTTTACCCTGAATTCACAGAAACACTGTACAATATTCACACTGAATTCACAGAGACACTGTACAGTAACCTGCACACTGAATTCACAGATACACTGTACAGTAACCCTCACACTGAGCTCACAGAGACACTGTACAGGAACCCTCACAGTGAATTCACAGAGACATTTTACAATACCCTCACACTGCATTCACAGAGATACTGTAAATTAACCCTCACACTGAACTGACAGATACACTGCACAGCAACACTTACACTGAATTCATAGAGATACTGTACAGTAACCCTCACACTGAATTCACAAACACACCGAACAATAACTTTACATTGATTTCACAGAGACACTGTACAGTAACCAACACACCGAATTCACAGAAACATTGTACAATACCATCACACTGAATTCACAGAGACAATGTACAATAACCCTCACACTGAACTCACAGATACACTGTACAGTACCCTCACACTGAGCTCACAGAGACAAGGTACAGTACCCTCACACTGAATTCACAGAGACAAGGTACAGTAACCCTCACACTGAATTCACAGAGACAAGGTACAGTAACCCTCACACTGAATTCACAGAGACACTGTACAATACGACCACACTGAATTCACAGATATACTGTACAGTCACCCTCACACTGAACTCACAGAGACACTGTACAGTACCCTCACACTGAATTCACAAAGACACAGTACAGTAACACTCACACTGACTTCACAGAGACACTGTACAATACACTGATTTCACAGATACATTGTACAGTAACCCTTACACTGAATTCACAGACACTGAACAATACCCTCATCCAGAATACACACAGAGACTCTGTACAGTGACAAACACCCTGAATACACAGACTCTGGAAAGTAATCCTCACCCTGAATACACAGAGACTCTGTACAGTGATCCTCAACCCAAATACAGACAGACTCTGTACAGTGATCCTCACCCTGAATACACAGACTCTGTACAGTGATCCTCACCCCAAATACAGAGAGACTCTGTACAGTAATCCTCACCCTGAATACACAGACTCTGTACAATGATCCTCACCCTAAATACACACAGACTCTGTACAGTAATCCACACCCTGAATACACACAGACTCTGCAAGGTAATCCTCACCCTGAATACGCAAAAACTTTGTACAGTGAGCCACACCCTGAATACACAGAGACTCTGTACAGAGATCCTCACCCTGAATACACACAGACTCTGTACAGTGAGCCACACCCTGAATACACAGAGACTCTGTACAGTGAGCCACACCCTGAATACACAGAGACGATGCACAGTAATCCTCACCCTGAATACACAAAGACTCTGTACAGTAATCCTCACCCTGAATACACAGAGACTCTGTACAGTGATCCTGACCCTGAATACACAGAGGCTCTGTACAGTGAGCCACACCCTGAATACACAGAGACGATGCACAGTAATCCTCACCCTGAATACACAAAGACTCTGTACAGTAATCCTCACCCTGAATACACAGAGACTCTGTACAGTGATCCTGACCCTGAATACACAGAGGCTCTGTACAGTGAGCCACACCCTGAATACACACAGACTCTGTACAGTGATCCTCACCCAGAATACACACAGACTCTGTACAGTGAGCCACACCCTGAATACACAGAGACTCTGTACAGTGATCCTGACCCTGAATACACAGAGACTCTGCAATAACCCTTCCCCTGAATACACAGAGACTCTGTACAGTAACCCTCACCCTGAATACAGTGACTCTGTACAGTAACCCTTTGCTGAATACACAGAGACTCTGATTAGCAACCCTCACCCATAACACACGGACACTGTACACTAACCCTCACCCATAACGAACAGACACTGTAGAGTAACCCTCACCCATAATACAGCGACTCTGTACAGCAACCCACACCCATAACAGAGACTCTGTTTAGTGATTCTCATCCTAAACAGATGGAATTTATATGGATTTTAGTAAGGCATTTGGTAAGGTTCCCTATGGTAGGCTCCTGCAAAAAATACGAAGATATGGCATTGAGGGTGAGTTGGAGGTTTGGATTAGGAATTGGCTGGCTGGAAGAAGACAGAGGGTAGTAGTTGATGGTAAAGGTTCATCTTGGAGTGCAGTTACCAGCGGTGTTCCGCAAGGATCTGTTTTGGAACCATTCCTGTTTGTCATTTTTATAAATGACCTGGAGGAGGGGCTAGAAGGTTGGGTGAGCAAGTTTGCGGATGATACGAAAGTCGGGGGAGATGTTGACAATGAGGAAGGATGTGGCAGGTTACAGCGGGATATAGATAAGTTGCAGAGCTGGGCAGAAAGGTGGCAAATGGAGTTCAATGTAGCTAAGTGTGAAGTGATTCACTTTGGTAAGAGTAACAAGAAGATGGAGTACTGGGCTAATGGTTGGATACTTGGTAGTGTGGATGAGCAGAGGGATCTTGGTGTCCATGTACACAGATCTCTGAAAGTTGCCACCCAGGTAAATAGTGCTGTGAAGAAGGCATATGGCGTACTGGCTTTTATTGGTAGAGGAACTGAGTTCCGGAGTCCTGAGGTCATGGTGCAGTTGTATAAGACTCTGGTGCGGCCTCATCTGGGGTATTGTGTGCAGTTTTGGTCGCCATACTATAGGAAGGATGTGGAGGCACTGGAACGGGTGCAGAGGAGGTTTACCAGGATGTTGCCTGGTATGGTAGGAAGATCGTATGAGGAAAGGCTGAGGCACTTGGGGCTGTTTTCATTGGAGAAAAGAAGGTTTAGGGGTGACTTGACAGAGGTGTACAAGATAATTAGGGGTTTAGATAGGGTTGACCATGAGAACCTTTTTCCACGTATGGAGTCAGATATTCCAAGGGGGCATAGCTTTAAATTAAGGGGAGGTAGGTATAGGACAGATGTTAGGGGTAGATTCTTTACTCAGCGAGTCGTGAGTTCATGGAATGCCCTGCCAGTAACTGTGGTGGACGCTCCCTCTTTATGGGCATTTAAACGGGCATTGGATAGGCATATGGAGGAAAGTGGGCGAGTGTGGGTAAGGAGGGCTTGGATCGGCGCAACATCGAGGGTCAAAGGGCCTGTACTGCGCTGTATTTTTCTATGTTCTTTGTTCTAAATACACAGAGACTCGGTCTGAATAATCCTCACACTGAATACACAAATACTCTGTACAGTAATCCTCACCCTGAATACACAGAGACTCTGTACAGTGATCCTCAGCCTGAATACACAGATACTCTGTACAGTAATCCTCACCCTGAATACACACAGACTCTGTACAGTGATCCTCACCCTGAAAACACAGAGACTTTGTACAGTATTCCTGACCCTGAATAAACAGGGACGCTATACAGTGATCCTCACCCTGAATACACAGAGACTCTGTACAGTGATCCTCACCCTGAATACACAGATTCTGTACAGTAATCCGACCCTGAATACACAGATACTCTGTACAGTAATCCTCACCCTGAATACTCACACACTCTGTACAGTAACTCTCACCCTGAATACAGAGACTCTGTACAGAAATCCTCTCCCAAAATGCACAGAGACTCTGTACAGTGAGCCACACCCTGAATACACAGAAACTCTGTACAGAGATCCTCACCCTGAATATACAGACTCTGTACAGTAACCCTCACCCTGAATACACACAGACTCTGTACAGTGATCTTTCACCCTGAATACACAGAGACTCTGTACAGAGATCCTCACCCTGAATACACAAAGATTCTGTACAGTAATCCTCACCATGAATACACAGATACTCTGTACAGTGATCCTGAGCCTGAATACACAGATACTCTGTACAGTAACCCTCACCCTGAATACACAGAGACTCTGCAATAACCCTTCCCCTGAATACACAGATACTCTGTACAGTGATCCTCACCCTGAATACAGTGACACTGTACAGTAACCCTTCCCCTGAATACAGTGACTCTGTACAGTAACCCTTTGCTGAATACACAGAGACTCTGATTAGCAACCCTCACCCAAAACGAACAGACACTGTAGAGTAACCCTCACCCATAATACAGCGACTCTGTACAGCAACCCACTCCCATAAGAGACTCTGTTTAGTGATTCTCATCCTAAACAGATGGATTTTATATGGATTTTAGTAAGGCGTTTGATAAGGTTCCCCATGGTAGGCTACTGCAAAAAATACGGAGGTTTGGCATTGAGGGTGAGTTGGAGGTTTGGATTAGGAATTGGCTGGCTGGAAGAAGACAGAGGGTAGTAGTTGATGGTAAAGGTTCATCTTGGAGTGCAGTTACCAGCGGTGTTCCGCAAGGATCTGTTTTGGGACCATTCCTGTTTGTCATTTTTATAAATGACCTGGAGGAGGGGATGGAAGGTTGGGTGAGCAAGTTTGCGGATGATACGAAAGTCGGGGGAGTTGTTGACAGTGAGGAAGGATGTGGCAGGTTACAGCAGGATATAGATAAGCTGCAGAGCTGGGCAGAAAGGTGGCAAATGGGGTTCAATGTAGCTAAGTGTGAAGTGATTCAGTTTGGTAGGAGTAACAAGAAGATGGATTACTCGGCTAATGGTCGGATACTTGGTAGTGTGGATGAGCAGAGGGATCTTGGTGTCCCTGTACACAGATCTCTGAAAGTTGCCACCCAGGTAAATAGTGCTGTGAAGAAGGCATATGGCGTACTGGGCTTTATTGGTAGAGGAACTGAGTTCCGGAGTCCTGAGGTCATGGTGCAGTTGTATAAGACTCTGGTGCGGCCGCATCTGGAGTATTGTGTGCAGTTTTGGTCGCCATACTATAGGAAGGATGTGGAGGCACTGGAACGGGTGCAGAGGAGGTTTACCAGGATGTTGCCTGGCATGGTAGGAAGATCGTATGAGGAAAGGCTGAGGCACTTGGGGCTGTTTTCATTGGAGAAAAGAAGGTTTGGGGTGACTTGACAGAAGTAAACTACATAATTAGGTGTTTAGACAGGGTTGACCATGAGAACCTTTTTCCACGTATGGAGTCAGATATTATGAGGGGGCATAGCTTTAAATTAAGGGGTGGTAGGTATAGGACAGATGTTAGGGGTAGATTCAATGCCCTGCCAGTAACTGTGGTGGACGCTCCCTCTTTATGGGCATTTAAACGGGCATTGGATAGGCATATGGAGGAAAGTGGGCGAGTGTGGGTAAGGAGGGCTTGGATCGGCGCAACATCAAGGGCTGAAGGGCCTGTACTGCGCTGTATTTTTCTGTGTTCTTTGTTCTAAATACACAGAGACTCGGTCTGAATAATCCTCACCCTGAATACACAGAGACTCTGAACAGTAATCCAACCCTGAATACACATATACTCTGGAGAGTAATCCTCACCCTGAATACACAGAGGCTCTGTACAGTGATCCTCACCCTGAATACACAGAGGCTCTGTACAGTGATCCTCACCCTGAATACACACAGACTCTGTACAGTGATCCTCACCCTGTATACACAGAGGCTCTGTACAGTAAACCTCCCCCTGAATACGGAGACTCTGTACAGTGAATCTCACCCTGAATACACAGAGACTCTGTACAGAGAACCTTTTTCCACGTATGGAGTCAGATATTATGAGGGGGCATAGCTTTAAATTAAGGGGTGGTAGGTATAGGACAGATGTTAGGGGTAGATTCTTTACTCAGCGAGTCGTGAGTTCATGGAATGCCCTGCCAGTAACAGTGGTGGACTCTCCCTCTTTATGGGCATTTAAACGGGCATTGGATAGGCATATGGAGGAAAGTGGGCTAGTGTAGGTTAGGAGGGCTTGGATCAGCGCAACATCGATGGCCGAAGGGCCTGTACTGCGCTGTATTTTTCTATGTTCTATGTTCTAAATACACAGAGACTCGGTCTGAATAATCCTCACCCTGAATACACAAATACTCTGTACAGTGATCCTCACCCTGAATACACACAGACTCTGTACAGTGATCCTCACCCTGAATACACACACACTCTGTACAGTGATCCTCACCCTGAATACACAGAGACTCTGTACAGTAATCCTCACCCTGAATACACAGAGGCTCTGTACAGAGAACCTTTTTCCACGTACGGAGTCAGATATTATGAAGGGGCATAGCTTTAAATTAAGGGGTGGTAGGTATAGGACAGATGTTAGGGGTAGATTCTTCACTCAGCGAGTCATGAGTTCATGGAATGCCCTGCCAGTAACAGTGGTGGACTCTCCCTCTTTATGGGCATTTAAACGGGCATTGGATAGGCATATGGAGGAAAGTGGGCGAGTGTAGGTCGGGAGGGCATGGATTGGCGCAACATCGAGGGCCGAAGGGCCTGTACTGCGCTGTAATTTTCTATGTTCTATGTTCTAAATACACAGAGACTCGGTCTGAATAATCCTCATCCAGAATACACAAATACTCTGTACAGTGATCCTCACCCTGAATACACAGAGACTCTGTACAGTGATCCTCACCCTGAATATACACAGATTCGGTACATTAATCTGACCCTGAATACACAGATACTCTGTACAGTAATCCTCACCCTGAATACACACACACTCTGTACAGTAACTCTCACCCTGAATACAGAGACTCTGTACAGAAATCCTCTCCCAAAATACACAGAGACTGTGTACAGTAATCCTCACCCTGAATACACACACACTCTGTACAGTAACTCTCACCCTGAATACAGAGACTCTGTACAGAAATCCTCTCCCAAAATACACAGAGACTGTGTACAGTGATCCTCACCCTGAATACACACAGACTCTGTCAAGTAATCCTCACCATGAATACACAGAGACTCTGTACAGTAACCCTCACCCTGAATACAGAGACTCTGTACAGTAATCCTCACCCTGAATACACACAGACTCTGTACAGTGATCCTCACCCTGAATACAGTGACTCTGTACAGTAACCCTTTGCTGAATACACAGACTCTGATTAGCAACCCTCGCCCATAACACACGGACACCGTACAGTAACCCTCACCCATAATATAGAGAGTCTGTACAGCAACCCACTCCCATAAGAGACTCTGTTTAGTGATTCGCATCCTAAACAGATGGATTTTATATGGATTTTAGTAAGGCGTTTGATAGGGTTCCCCATGGTAGGCTACTGCAAAAAATACGGAGGTTTGGCATTGAGGGGGAGTTGGAGGTTTGGATTAGGAATTGGCTGGCTGGAAGAAGACAGAGGGTAGTAGTTGATGGTAAAGGTTCATCTTGGAGTGCAGTTACCAGCGGTGTTCCGCAAGGATCTGTTTTGGGACCATTCCTGTTTGTCATTTTTATAAATGACCTGGAGGAGGGGATGGAAGGTTGGGTGAGCAAGTTTGCGGATGATACGAAAGTCGGTGGAGTTGTTGACAGTGAGGAAGGATGTGGCAGGTTGCAGCGGGATATAGATAAGCTGCAGAGCTGGGCAGAAAGGTGGCAAATGGAGTTCAATGTAGCTAAGTGTGAAGTGATTCACTTTGGTAGGAGTAACAAGAAGATGGATTACTGGGCTAATGGTCGGATACTTGGTAGTGTGGATGAGCAGAGGGATCTTGGTGTCCCTGTACACAGATCTCTGAAAGTTGCCACCCAGGTAAATAGTGCTGTGAAGAAGGCATATGGTGTACTGGCTTTTATTGGTAGAGGAACTGAGTTCAGGAGTCCTGAGGTCATGGTGCAGTTGTATAAGACTCTGGTGCGGCCGCATCTGAAGTATTGTGTGCAGTTTTGGTCGCCATACTATAGGAAGGATGTGGAGGCACTGGAACGGGTGCAGAGGAGGTTTACCAGGATGTTGCCTGGCATGGTAGGAAGATCGTATGAGGAAAGGCTGAGACACTTGGGGCTGTTTTCATTGGAGAAAAGAAGGTTTAGGGGTGACTTGACAGAAGTAAACTACATAATTAGGTGTTTAGACAGGGTTGACCATGAGAACCTTTTTCCACGTATGGAGTCAGATATTATGAGGGGGCATAGCTTTAAATTAAGGGGTGGTAGGTATAGGACAGATGTTAGGGGTAGATTCAATGCCCTGCCAGTAACTGTGGTGGACGCTCCCTCTTTATGGGCATTTAAACAGGCATTGGATAGGCATATGGAGGAAAGTGGGCGAGTGTGGGTAAGGAGGGCTTGGATCGGCGCAACATCAAGGGCTGAAGGGCCTGTACTGCGCTGTATTTTTCTATGTTCTTTGTTCTAAATACACAGAGACTCGGTCTGAATAATCCTCACCCTGAATACACACAGACTCTGTACAGTCATCCTATCCTGAATACACAGAGACTCTGTGCAGTAACCCTCACCCTGAATACACAGAGACTCTGAACAGTAATCCAACCCTGAATACACATATACTCTGGAGAGTAATCCTCACCCTGAATACACAGAGGCTCTGTACAGTGATCCTCACCCTGAATACACACAGACTCTGTACAGTGATCCTCACCCTGAATACACACAGACTCTGTACAGTGATCCTCACCCTGTATACACAGAGGCTCTGTACAGTAAACCTCCCCCTGAATACGGAGACTCTGTACAGTGAATCTCACCCTGAATACACAGAGACTCTGTACAGAGAACCTTTTTCCGCGTATGGAGTCAGATATTATGAGGGGGCATAGCTTTAAATTAAGGGGTGGTAGGTATAGGACAGATGTTAGGGTAGATTCTTTACTCAGCGAGTCGTGAGTTCATGGAATGCCCTGCCAGTAACAGTGGTGGACTCTCCCTCTTTATGGGCATTTAAACGGGCATTGGATAGGCATATGGAGGAAAGTGGGCGAGTGTAAGTTAGGAGGGCTTGGATCAGCGCAACATCGATGGCCGAAGGGCCTGTACTGCGCTGTATTTTTCTATGGTCTATGTTCTAAATACACAGAGACTCGGTCTGAATAATCCTCATCCAGAATACACAAATACTCTGTACAGTGATCCTATCCTGAATACACACAGACTCTGTACAGTGATCCTCACCCAGAATACACAGAGACTCTGTACAGTGATCCTCATGCAGAATACACACAGACTCTGTACAGTGATCCTCACCCTGAACACACAGAGACTCTATACAGTAACCCTCACCCTGAATACACAGAGACTCTGTACAGTGATCCTCACCATGAATATACACAGATTCGGTACAGTAATCTGACCCTGAATACACAGATACTCTGTACAATAATCCTCACCCTGAATACACACACACTCTGTACAGTAACTCTCACCCTGAATACAGAGACTCTGTACAGAAATCCTCTCCCAAAATACACAGAGACTGTGTACAGTGATCCTCACCCTGAATACACAGAGACTCTGTCAAGTAATCCTCACCATGAATACACAGAGACTCTGTACAGTAACCCTCACCCTGAATACAGTGACTCTGTACAGTAACCCTTTGCTGAATACACAGACTCTGATTAGCAACCCTCGCCCATAACACACAGACACTGTACAGTAACCCTCACCCATAATATAGAGAGTCTGTACAGCAACCCACACCCATAACAGAGACTCTGTTTAGTGATTCGCATCCTAAACAGATGGATTTTATATGGATTTTAGTAAGGAGTTTGAGAAGGTTCCCCTATCCTACTATAGGAAGGATGTGGAGGCACTGGAACGGGTGCAGAGGAGGTTTACCAGGATGTTGCCTGGTATGGTAGGAAGATCGTATGAGGAAAGGCTGAGGCACTTGGGGCTGTTTTCATTGGAGAAAAGAAGGTTTAGGGGTGACTTGACAGAGGTGTACAAGATGATTAGGGGTTTAGATAGGGTTGACCATGAGAACCTTTTTCCACGTATGGAGTCAGCTATTCCAAGGGGGCATAGGTTTAAATTAAGGGGTGGTAGGTATCGGACAGATGTTAGGGGTAGATTCTTTACTCAGTGAGTCATGAGTTCATGGAATGCCCTGCCAGTAACAGTGGTGGACACTCCCTCTTTATGGGCATTTAAACGGGCATTGGATAGGCATATGGAGGATAGTGGGCTAGTGTAGGTTAGGAGGGCTTGGATCGGCGCAACATCGAGGGCCGAAGGGCCTGTACTGCGCTGTATTTTTCTATGTTCTATGGTCCAAATACACAGAGACTCGGTCTGAATAATCCTCACCCTGAATACACAAATACACTGTACAGTGATCCTATCCTGAATACACAGAGACTCTGTACAGTGATCCTCAGCCTGAATACACACAGACTCTGTACAGTGATCCTCACCCTTAATACACCGAGGCTCTGTACAGTGATCCTCAGCCTGAATACACAGAGACTCTGTACAGTGATCCTCATCCTGAATACACAGAGAATCTGTACAGTAATCTGACCCTGAATACACAGATTCTCTGTACAGTGATCCTCACCCTGAATACACAGAGACACTGTGCAGTCACCCTCCCCCTGAATACACAGAGACTCTGTACAGTAATCCTCACCCTGAATACACAGAGGCTCTGTACAGAGAACCTTTTTCCACGTATGGAGTCAGATATTACGAGGGGGCATAGCTTTAAATTAAGGGGTGGTAGGTATAGGACAGATGTTAGGGGTAGATTCTTTACTCAGCGAGTCATGAGTTCATGGAATGCCCTGCCAGTAACAGTGGTGGACTCTCCCTCTTTATGGGCATTTAAACGGGCATTGGATAGGCATATGGAGGATAGTGGGCTAGTGTAGGTCGGGAGGGCTTGGATCGGCGCAACATCGAGGGCCGAAGGGCCTGTACTGCGCTGTATTTTTCTATGTTCTATGTTCTAAATACACAGAGACTCGGTCTGAATAATCCTCACCCTGAATACACACAGACTCTGTACAGTGATCCTCACCCTGAACACACACAGACTCTGTACAGTGATCCTCACCCTGAATACACACAGACCCTGTACAGTGATCCTCACCCTGAATAGACAGAGACTCTGATCAGCATCTCTCACCCATAACACACAGACAGTGCACAGTAACCGTTCTCCCATAATACTGCAACTCTGTGCATTGACCTTCACCCATAACACACAGAGACTGTGCAGTAACCCTCACCCATAATATAGAGAGTCTATACAGCAAACCACACCCATAACAAAGACTCTGGTGATTCTCATCCTAAATACACAGAGACGCTGTGCAGTAATCCTCATCCTGAATACACACAGATTCTGTGCAGTAACCCTCACCCTGAATACACAGAGACTCTGTGCAGTAATCCTCACCCTGAATACACTGAGACTCTGTACAGAGATCCTCACCCTGAATACACACAGACTCTGTACAGTGATCCTCCCCCTGAATACATACAGACTCTGTACAGTAACCCTCCCCCTGAATACACACAGACTCTGTACAGTAACCCTCACCCTGAATACACTGAGACTCTGTACAGAGATCCTCACCCTGAATACACACAGACTCTGTACAGTGATCCTCCCCCTGAATACATACAGACTCTGTACAGTAACCCTCCCCCTGAATACACACAGACTCTGTACAGTAACCCTCACCCTGAATACACTCAAGACTCTGTACAGTGACCCTCACCCTGAATACACACAGACTCTGTACAGTGACCCTCACCCTGAATACACACAGACTCTGTACAGTAACCCTCCCCCTGAATACACACAGACTCTGTACAGTAACCCTCCCCCTGAATACACACAGACTCTGTACAGTAACCCTCACCCTGAATACGCAGAGAATCTGCAATAACCCTTCCCCTGAATACAGTGACTGTACAGTAACTCTCACCCTGAATACAGTGACTCTGTACAGTAACCCTTTGCTGAATACACAGAGACTCTGATTAGCAACCCTCACCCATAACACACAGACACTGTACACTAACCCTCACCCATAATACAGCGACTCTGTACAGCAACCCACTCCCATAAGAGACTCTGTTTAGTGATTCTCATCCTAAACAGATGGATTTTATATGGATTTTAGTAAGGCGTTTGATAAGGTTCCCCATGGTAGGCTACTGCAAAAAATACGGAGGTTTGGCATTGAGGGGGAGTTGGAGGTTTGGATTAGGAATTGGCTGGCTGGAAGAAGACAGAGGGTAGTAGTTGATGGTAAAGGTTCATCTTGGAGTGCAGTTACTAGCGGTGTTCCGCAAGGATCTGTTTTGGGACCATTCCTGTTTGTCATTTTTATAAATGACCTGGAGGAGGGGATGGAAGGTTGGGTGAGCAAGTTTGCGGATGATACGAAAGTCGGGGGAGTTGTTGACAGTGAGGAAGGATGTGGTAGGTTACAACGGGATATAGATAAGCTGCAGAGCTGGGCAGAAAGGTGGCAAATGGAGTTCAATGTAGCTAAGTGTGAAGTGATTCACTTTAGTACGAGTAACAAGAAGATGGATTACTGGGCTAATGGTCGGATACTTGGTAGTGTGGATGAGCAGAGGGATCTTGGTGCCCATGTACACAGATCTCTGAAAGTTGCCACCCAGGTAAATAGTGCTGTGAAGAAGGCATATGGCGTACTGGCTTTTATTGGTAGAGGAACTGAGTTCAGGAGTCCTGAGGTCATGGTGCAGTTGTATAAGACTCTGGTGCGGCCGCATCTGAAGTATTGTGTGCAGTTTTGGTCGCCATACTATAGGAAGGATGTGGAGGCACTGGAACGGGTGCAGAGGAGGTTTACCAGGATGTTGCCTGGCATGGTAGGAAGATCGTATGAGGAAAGGCTGAGACACTTGGGGCTGTTTTCATTGGAGAAAAGAAGGTTTAGGGGTGACTTGACAGAAGTAAACTACATAATTAGGTGTTTAGACAGGGTTGACCATGAGATCCTTTTTCCACGTATGGAGTCAGATATTATGAGGGGGCATAGCTTTAAATTAAGGGGTGGTAGGTATAGGACAGATGTTAGGGGTAGATTCAATGCCCTGCCAGCAACTGTGGTGGACGCTCCCTCTTTATGGGCATTTAAACAGGCATTGGATAGGCATATGGAGGAAAGTGGGCGAGTGTGGGTAAGGAGGGCTTGGATCGGCGCAACATCAAGGGCTGAAGGGCCTGTACTGCGCTGTATTTTTCTATGTTCTTTGTTCTAAATACACAGAGACTCGGTCTGAATAATCCTCACCCTGAATACACACAGACTCTGTACAGTCATCCTATCCTGAATACACAGAGACTCTGTGCAGTAACCCTCACCCTGAATACACAGAGACTCTGAACAGTAATCCAACCCTGAATACACATATACTCTGGAGAGTAATCCTCACCCTGAATACACAGAGGCTCTGTACAGTGATCCTCACCCTGAATACACAGAGACTCTGAACAGTAATCCAACCCTGAATACACTAATACTCTGGAGAGTAATCCTCACCCTGTATACACAGAGGCTCTGTACAGTAAACCTCCCCCTGAATACGGAGACTCTGTACAGTGAATCTCACCCTGAATACACAGAGACTCTGTACAGAGAACCTTTTTCCGCGTATGGAGTCAGATATTATGAGGGGGCATAGCTTTAAATTAAGGGGTGGTAGGTATAGGACAGATGTTAGGGTAGATTCTTTACTCAGCGAGTCGTGAGTTCATGGAATGCCCTGCCAGTAACAGTGGTGGACTCTCCCTCTTTATGGGCATTTAAACGGGCATTGGATAGGCATATGGAGGAAAGTGGGCGAGTGTAAGTTAGGAGGGCTTGGATCAGCGCAACATCGATGGCCGAAGGGCCTGTACTGCGCTGTATTTTTCTATGTTCTATGTTCTAAATACACAGAGACTCGGTCTGAATAATCCTCATCCAGAATACACAAATACTCTGTACAGTGATCCTATCCTGAATACACACAGACTCTGTACAGTGATCCTCACCCAGAATACACAGAGACTCTGTACAGTGATCCTCATGCGGAATACACACAGACTCTGTACAGTGATCCTCACCCTGAACACACAGAGACTCTATACAGTAACCCTCACCCTGAATACACACAGACTCTGTACAGTGATCCTCACCATGAATATACACAGATTCGGTACAGTAATCTGACCCTGAATACACAGATACTCTGTACAGTAATCCTCACCCTGAATACACACACACTCTGTACAGTAACTCTCACCCTGAATACAGAGACTCTGTACAGAAATCCTCTCCCAAAATACACAGAGACTGTGTACAGTGATCCTCACCCTGAATACACAGAGACTCTGTCAAGTAATCCTCACCATGAATACACAGAGACTCTGTACAGTAACCCTCACCCTGAATACAGTGACTCTGTACAGTAACCCTTTGCTGAATACACAGACTCTGATTAGCAACCCTCGCCCATAACACACAGACACTGTACAGTAACCCTCACCCATAATATAGAGAGTCTGTACAGCAACCCACACCCATAACAGAGACTCTGTTTAGTGATTCGCATCCTAAACAGATGGATTTTATATGGATTTTAGTAAGGAGTTTGAGAAGGTTCCCCTATCCTACTATAGGAAGGATGTGGAGGCACTGGAACGGGTGCAGAGGAGGTTTACCAGGATGTTGCCTGGTATGGTAGGAAGATCGTATGAGGAAAGGCTGAGGCACTTGGGGCTGTTTTCATTGGAGAAAAGAAGGTTTAGGGGTGACTTGACAGAGGTGTACAAGATGATTAGGGGTTTAGATAGGGTTGACCATGAGAACCTTTTTCCACGTATGGAGTCAGCTATTCCAAGGGGGCATAGGTTTAAATTAAGGGGTGGTAGGTATCGGACAGATGTTAGGGGTAGATTCTTTACTCAGTGAGTCATGAGTTCATGGAATGCCCTGCCAGTAACAGTGGTGGACACTCCCTCTTTATGGGCATTTAAACGGGCATTGGATAGGCATATGGAGGATAGTGGGCTAGTGTAGGTTAGGAGGGCTTGGATCGGCGCAACATCGAGGGCCGAAGGGCCTGTACTGCGCTGTATTTTTCTATGTTCTATGGTCCAAATACACAGAGACTCGGTCTGAATAATCCTCACCCTGAATACACAAATACACTGTACAGTGATCCTATCCTGAATACACAGAGACTCTGTACAGTGATCCTCAGCCTGAATACACACAGACTCTGTACAGTGATCCTCACCCTTAATACACCGAGGCTCTGTACAGTGATCCTCAGCCTGAATACACAGAGACTCTGTACAGTGATCCTCATCCTGAATACACAGAGAATCTGTACAGTAATCTGACCCTGAATACACAGATTCTCTGTACAGTGATCCTCACCCTGAATACACAGAGACACTGTGCAGTCACCCTCCCCCTGAATACACAGAGACTCTGTACAGTAATCCTCACCCTGAATACACAGAGGCTCTGTACAGAGAACCTTTTTCCACGTATGGAGTCAGATATTACGAGGGGGCATAGCTTTAAATTAAGGGGTGGTAGGTATAGGACAGATGTTAGGGGTAGATTCTTTACTCAGCGAGTCATGAGTTCATGGAATGCCCTGCCAGTAACAGTGGTGGACTCTCCCTCTTTATGGGCATTTAAACGGGCATTGGATAGGCATATGGAGGATAGTGGGCTAGTGTAGGTCGGGAGGGCTTGGATCGGCGCAACATCGAGGGCCGAAGGGCCTGTACTGCGCTGTATTTTTCTATGTTCTATGTTCTAAATACACAGAGACTCGGTCTGAATAATCCTCACCCTGAATACACACAGACTCTGTACAGTGATCCTCACCCTGAACACACACAGACTCTGTACAGTGATCCTCACCCTGAATACACACAGACCCTGTACAGTGATCCTCACCCTGAATAGACAGAGACTCTGATCAGCATCTCTCACCCATAACACACAGACAGTGCACAGTAACCGTTCTCCCATAATACTGCAACTCTGTGCATTGACCTTCACCCATAACACACAGAGACTGTGCAGTAACCCTCACCCATAATATAGAGAGTCTATACAGCAAACCACACCCATAACAAAGACTCTGGTGATTCTCATCCTAAATACACAGAGACGCTGTGCAGTAATCCTCATCCTGAATACACACAGATTCTGTGCAGTAACCCTCACCCTGAATACACAGAGACTCTGTGCAGTAATCCTCACCCTGAATACACTGAGACTCTGTACAGAGATCCTCACCCTGAATACACACAGACTCTGTACAATGATCCTCCCCCTGAATACATACAGACTCTGTGCAGTAACCCTCACCCTGAATACACTCAGACTCTGTACAGTGACCCTCACCCTGAATACACACAGACTCTGTACAGTAACCCTCACCCTGAATACACACAGACTCTGTACAGTAACCCTCACCCTGAATACGTAGAGACTCTGCAATAACCCTTCCCCTGAATACAGTGACTGTACAGTAACTCTCACCCTGAATACAGTGACTCTGTACAGTAACCCTTTGCTGAATACACAGAGACTCTGATTAGCAACCCTCACCCATAACACACAGACACTGTACACTAACCCTCACCCATAATACAGCGACTCTGTACAGCAACCCACTCCCATAAGAGACTCTGTTTAGTGATTCTCATCCTAAACAGATGGATCTTATATGGATTTTAGTAAGGTGTTTGATAGGGTTCCCCATGGTAGGCTACTGCAAAAAATACGGAGGTTTGGCATTGAGGGTGAGTTGGAGGTTTGGATTAGGAATTGGCTGGCTGGAAGAAGACAGAGGGTAGTAGTTGATGGTAAAGGTTCATCTTGGAGTGCAGTTACCAGCGGTGTTCCGCAAGGATCTGTTTTGGGACCATTCCTGTTTGTCATTTTTATAAATGACCTGGAGGAGGGGCTAGAAGGTTGGGCGAGCAAGTTTGCGGATGATACGAAAGTCGGGGGAGTTGTTGACAGTGAGGAAGGATGTGGCAGGTTACAGCGGGATATAGATAAGCTGCAGAGCTGGGCAGAAAGGTGGCAAATGGAGTTCAATGTAGCTAAGTGTGAAGTGATTCACTTTAGTACGAGTAACAAGAAGATGGAGTACTGGGCTAACGGTCAGATACTTGGTAGTGTGGATGAGCAGAGGGATCTTGGTGTCCCTGTACACAGATCTCTGAAAGTTGCCACCCAGGTAAATAGCGCTGTGAAGAAGGCATATGGCGTACTGGCTTTTATTGGTAGAGGAACTGAGTTCCGGAGTCCTGAGGTCATGTTGCAGTTGTATAAGACTCTGGTGCGGCCGCATCTGGAGTATTGTGTGCAGTTTTGGTCGCCATACTATAGGAAGGATGTGGAGGCATTGGAAAGGGTGCAGAGGAGGTTTACCAGGATGTTGCCTGGTATGGTAGGAAGATCGTATGAGGAAAGGCTGAGGCACTTGGGGCTGTTTTCATTGGAGAAAAGAAGGTTTAGGGGTGACTTGATAGAGGTGTACAAGATGATTAGGGGTTTAGATAAGGTTGACCATGAGAACCTTTTTCCACGTATGGAGTCAGATATTACGAGGGGGCATAGCTTTAAATTAAGGGGTGGTAGGTATAGGACAGATGTTAGGGGTCGATTCTTTACTCAGCGAGTCGTGAGTTCATGGAATGCCCTGCCAGTAACAGTGGTGGACTCTCCCTCTTTATGGGCATTTAAACGGGCATTGGATAGGCATATGGAGGAAAGTGGGCTAGTGTAGGTTAGGAGGGCTTCGATCGGCGCAACATCGAGGGCCGAAGGGCCTGTACTGCGCTGTATTTTTCTATGTTCTATGTTCTACATATACAGAGACTCGGTCTGAATAATCCTCATCCAGAATACACAAATACTCTGTACAGTGATCCTCACCCAGAATACACTGACTCTGAACAGTGATACACACCCTGAATACAAACAGACTCTGTACAGTGATCCTCACCCTGAATACACACAGACTCTGTACAGTAATCCTCACCCTGAATAGACAGAGACTCTGATCAGCATCTCTCACCCATTACACACAGACAGTGCACAGTAACCGTTCTCCCATAATACTGCAACTCTGTGCATTGACCTTCACCCATAACACACAGACACTGTGCAGTAACCCTCACCCATAATATAGAGAGTCTATACAGCAAACCACACCCATAACAGAGACTCTGTTTGGTGATTCTCATCCAAAATACACAGAGACTCTGTACAGTCATCCTCACCCTGAATACACACAGACTCTGTAAGTGATCCTCACACCGAATACACACAGACTCTGCACAGTGATCCTCACCCTGAATACACAGAGACTCTGTACAGTATCCCTCACCCTGAATACACACAGACTCTGTACAGTAATCGTCACCCGGAATACGCAGAGACTCTGTACAATAATCCTCACCCTGAATACACCGAGACTCTGTACATTGATCCTCACCCGAAGTACACAGACACTCTGTACAGTGATCCTCAGCCTCAAAAAACAGAGACTCTGTACAGTAGTACCCATCCAGAGTACACACAGAGACTCTGTCCAGTAATCCTCACCCTGAATACACAGAGACTCACTACAGTGACCCTCACCCTGAATACACAGAGACTCTGTACAGTAATCGTCACCCGGAATACACAGAGACTCTGTACAGTGATCCTCACCCTGAATACACAGAGACTCACTACAGTGACACTCACCCTGAATACACAGAGACTCTGTACAGTGATCCTCACCCTGAATACACAGAGACTCACTACAGTGACCCTCACCCTGAATACACAGAGACTCTGTACAGTAATCGTCACCCGGAATACACAGAGACTCTGTACAGTGATCCTCACCCTGAATACACAGAGACTCTGTACAGTGATCCTCACCCTGAATACACAGAGACTCTGTACAGTGATCCTCACCCTGAATACACACAGACTCTGTACAGTAAGCCTCACCCTGAATACACAGACTCTGTACAGTAACCTTCACACTCAATACACAGAGACACTGTCCAGTAACCCTCCCCCTGAATACACAGAGACTCTGCACAGTGACCCTCCCCCTGAATACACACAGATTGTGTACAGTGACCCTCCCCCTGAGTACACCCAGACTGTGTACAGCGATCCCGTCTGCCGAAGTAATTAGTGTGATTTATTTTTGAATGGAGAGATGGTGAGGATTGGAGGAAGCAGAGAATTTGGAGTGTTATGGGGCTAGATGATTTCGAATGGAGAGGTGTAGGCATGAGGCCATAGAAGGGTTTGAAAAAGAGAATTAGAAATTTGGGGATTATTTTTGAATTAGCTGTGTTACATACCAATGATTATCTATTTAGAGTCATAGAGATGTACAGCATGGAAACAGACCCTTCAGTCCAACCCGTCCATGCCGACCAGATATCCCAACCCAATCTAGTCCCATCTCCCAGCACTTGGCCCATATCCCTCCAAACCCTTCCTATTCATGCACCCATCCAGATGCCTTTTAAAAGTTGCAATTGTACCAGCCTCCACCACATCCTCTGGCAACTCATTCCATATACATACCACCCTCTGTGTGAAAATGTTGCCCCTTAGGTCTCTTTTATATCTTTCCCCTCTCACCCTAAACCTCCACCCTCCAATTCTGGACTCCTCCACCCCAGGGAAATGATTTTGTCTCTTTGTCCTATCCATGCCCCTCATGATTTTATAAACCTTTCTGAGGTCACCCCTCAGTCCTGGTTAAAATGTCAATGCCAATTTCGTGGGTACCCCAAGTGAAAGAAACAGTAATTTTATTTCCTAGTCATCCCTTAAAATAATAATAGATACTTGTTATATGGTAACAGCTTCTAGGAGAGAGTGAGGACTGCAGCTGCTGGAGATCAGAGCTGAAAATGTGTTGCTGGAAAAGCGCAGCAGTTCCAGCAGCATCCAAGGAGCAGGAGAGTCGACGTTTCGGGCATGAGCCCTTCTTCAGCAACACATTTTCAGCATATGGTAACACAAACAGAGGTAGTAAGTTGAACAGAATGAGCACACCGATACAGAACAGCGATAAAAAGGCTATGTAGGTAGATGCTGAACATGAGATCACAGTTGTAGTCTCGAATAATAAGCAAAGCTGACCTTTCTAAATATCTTTGTGGTCTCACTTTCTGGTTATCTCCCCATGTGCTTCCTCGCAACTACTGTCGTCCAATATTATGAGGAAGAAACAGCGAGAGAGACTTATAGTTTTTGTTGTCACAAATTCACATTATCTTCTCTCCACCTTGCCAGGCAGCTCCTAAAATATCTGGACAGCTTGATTAAAACAAAACGTAAAATACAACAGCTAAAATATTCTCAAGTCTGGCTCTATTGTCTTTGAAAACTGGTGGGATTTAAATTCGGTTAATAATCCCAGAATATATTGTGAGTGTCAATGGTGTCTACTATAAACCAATTATCCAGTGTTATATCAATCCACCTGGTTCGCAATCTTTCTTTGGGGAACGTAATGTGCCGTCACAAACTCGACTCGTCCAGACGTGACAAGGAGGAGATAAGAATTCGGAGCAGGAGTAGGCCATTTGGCCCATCAAGTCCGCTCTGCCGTTCAATAAGATCATGGCTAATCTCCTTGTGGACTCAGCTCCACTTACCCGCCCTCTCACCCTAACCCTTTATTCCTTGACTGTTCCAACAGCTATCCATCTTTCCCTGACAAACATTCCATGAGGCAGCCTCAACCGCTTCAGTGGGCAGGGAATTCCACGGATTCACAGCCACCTGGATGAAGAAGTTCCTTGTCAACTCCCTCCTAAGTCGGTTCCCCCCCTTATTTTGAGGTTGTGCCTCTTTGTCCTAGTTTCGCCTTCCAGTGGAAACAACCTCCATGCTTCTTCCTAATCTCTTCCTGTCATAATTTAATGTTTCTGTCAGATCACTGCCCCTTCTTCTGAATGGCAATGAGGATAATCCCAGTTTACTCCTCACAAGCCAACCCTCTCAACTCCAGAATCAACCTGGTGACCCTCCTCGGAACCCCCTTCCACTACCAATACATTCCTTCTCAAGTCAGGAGACCAAAACTCCAATTGTGGCGTCACCCTATGCACCTGCAACGTTTTTGAACTCTATTTCTCTCACAATGAAAGGCGATGTTCCATTTATTTTCTTTATTACAAACCCAGACCTACAAACCATGCTTTTGTGATTCATGAACAAGGTTACCCGGGTCCCTCTGACCAGCAGCAGGCTGTAAATTTTAGCCATTTCAATCATAGTCCATCCCGACATTTCGCCGAGTCCTTGCAAATGGTCAGGTCAGGGATAGACGACAGAAGATCGCCTTGCCAGCGATGCCCACACTTGCGAACGAGCAAAGAAGAGGCAAGGGAGCAGAGGGTGGTATGGCTGGGAGGTTCGGCGGGGAGAGGGCATGGCGGCAAAAAAGGATTTGAAACAAAAAAAGCGATTGAGTATTTTTGGGGGAATTTGGCTGACTCGTTCTGGCACTAGAGCCAGTCGTTTTGGAGAGAGCCCCCCTGATCTGAGGAGTGGTTGGCCAGTGGTTCGACCGCCTGGCAAAATAAACAAACCGCCCAAAGTTGGGGAAGAGGAGTCGTGCAACCTCACGGACCAGGCCTCCAAGGAGTTTCATCAGACATTCCGGACCGTGGGAGGGGCACAAGGGGGGGGCAAGAAAGGATGAGGGGGAATGAGATGGAGTGAGGCGAATTGGGGGGGAGGGAAGGGTGGGGTGGTGTCAGCGAAGAAGCTGCAAGCTCTGTAAAGCCTTTCCCCCACTGCCCCCCACCCACCACCACCCCCACCACCCCCCCTCCCAGCTGCTGCAGCCACAAGCTTCATGTATTGATCAGCTTCTGTGTTAATCGATTCCTCTCTCTCAGTGTTCGGTGCGGCTCCACTGACTGCCCCTGTCCTGGTCGGTGGGAGTAACAGCAAAGACTGCTCCCCTCTCCGCAATCCCGCACCCCCACCTCCCCCCCACCACCTTCGCTCGCCTTGGCTCGAAGCTGGCGGGATGGGGATGGTGGCTACTCAGGGAAGCCTACAGGAATATCACAGGAGTGGAGCCCTATTGCACAGACTGCTGGGGGAGGGGGAAGGTCGCTCCCTCCTCCATCCTGATTTGATCATCTCCACCATGCGGTAAGCACACCGATTATTGCATCTATTTTTCATCGCACTGCAATGAGAGACAGAGAGAGAGAGAGAGGCAGAGACACAGACAGAGAGAGAGAGACAGACAAAGAGAGAGAGAGGAAAAAAACAGACACACACAGATAGAGGCAGAGAGAAATGACAAAGACGAGAGTAGGCTGCGAAAGGCTTGAAGAACAAAGGTGAAAATGTGTGGGCTCTGGGCTTCTGCCTGGTGTGTTGTTGCATAGATATTCGTCTGGGAGAAACACACACATGAAGAAGATTAGCAGTGTGTAGGAAGGCGTTATCAGATATGTGGAAATACTATCCCTGCAGGCGTGTCCACATGCAAGGGTGGGGGGGCTGTGTGTGCAAAATGTACACGCATAACACAGGGGTAAACATGTACATCTGTGTGAATGCACACACTAAAGTATGAGTGAGTGTGTGTGCACGCGTGCAAATACTTGGGGCTGAGTGTGTTTGTGAGTGTATTCTTGCAAGGAATCAAAGTGTGCAAGAATGAACGTGCATGGATACAGGTGTGTGTACACTTGCAAGGCTGAGTATATGCACATGCGTACTTGCACGAATGAGATTTTGAGTGTAAAAAAGTATGTGTACATGTAAGGAGGAGTGTATGAGGTCGCTGAGCAAGGCAGGTACGGGAATCGAAAAAAACAAAGCACTGCAGTTGGTGGAAATCTGAAACAAAGACAGAAATCGCTGAGAAACTTGTGAGGACTGGCTCCAGCTGTGGAGAGAGGGCCCAGTGACCCTCCCGCAGAACTGCTTTGAAGAAGGGTCACTGGATTCAAATTGTCAGGACTGCTTTGATGATGCCATACCTGCAGAGTTTCTCCAGCGATTTCTTTTTTTTGTTTCAGGCGCACTAATGCTTGCTGTTTGCATGATTTCTGCTCACAGTAGTAGTGAGTACAATAGAGCTGCGTTCCCTCGATGTGTTGGATCTGATAAAAGTCCAGCAAAGTTTTGCTGTGATATAGCCGGGTTTGTTCTGTTGCCAGTGATTGGAATCCCCCGCACTTGTCAGTTTCACTTACAACAAAGCCCAATCCCACTCTGAGTGTGGTGGGACTGACCATCAGTGGAATACAGTACTGTGTCTGGGCCCAGCTGAGATAACAAAGGGCGAGGCAACCTCACCTCCCACCTCTCAGACACGCACAGAGACACAGACCAGAGGACAGTCGAGACAGACAGTCTGGAGGGGCACTGATCTGTCTGGCTGGAGCAGCCCAGGCTGGCTGAGGCAGCAGACTCTGCCTCCCAGCTCGCCGAATTCACTGCCAACCTTTCATGCTGACCCCTGCAGGCTGCAGAACCACAAACGAGGTCGTCACGCTAACAATGAAAAGGCACAGCAGCTGATCGAGGAGCCCCTCTCAAAGTGCAGACATTTTCTGCCGGTGAACCTCCTGCACTAGCTTCACTGCAAGCTGTTATCTTCAAAAGGAGGGTTGTCTCTGGCCTCCTCCACACAGGCTCAACCCACTCTCCGCAGCCTGAAGGCCGAAATGGAAAAACTGGAGCAAAGGCCAGGGAGCGAAAGGTCAGATTCCCACCGCCCCCTTGTTAAAAAGCAGCACTGCTTTTTAATTTAATTTCTCGAACACTGAGTGGATAACTAAAGCAGGCTTATCACTCAGGCCACAAACATACAACACAGATAGACACATGCATGCACATACAAGCATGCCACACACACATGAATGAGTGGGCACATGCACAGACACTCGTGTGTGTGTGTGTAGACACACATATAAAATCAAATGCTTCTTATCAGGAAATATTCTGGAAAAACATATTCCAGCTTTTGCGACCAAAGTCATCTTCTGAATCGAAACGGAACAGTTCTGAAGGAAGGTCACTCGTCTCGAAACGTTGGCTCTGCTTTCTCTGCACAGATTCTGCCAGACCTGCAGAGTTTCCCCAGCAAATTCTGTTTAGGCCAACAGGAGCAGCATTAGGCCATTTGACCCATCGAGTCCGTTCTGTCATTCAATCATGGCTGATGTTTCTCAACCCCATTCTGCCCGTAACCCTTCTGTTCCACTGTTTTCTTGATTCTGAAAAGGCCTCGGGGTTTTGCTGGATAGAGCTGGATTTGCTGTATGTCCATAATTGCCCTTGAACTGATTGTCTCTCTCGGGCATTTAAGATCCATTGCTGTACATCTTGCTTTCACACGTAGGCCTGACTGGATAAGGAAGGAGAGATTTTCTCTCCCCAGGGACACGATGGATTTCAATGATGTATCAGTGATAGTTTCATGGTGGCAACCAGGGAGATTTGGTTCCATTATCAGATTTATCAAGTGAATTTAAATTTCACTGTCTGCCAGGTAGGGATTTGACCAGCACCTAAGGATGACTTGTCCATTGACATCTCCATCACACCACCATCCCTTCTTACAACTTTGGAATGAATTCCAGAAATAAGAGGGTCAAATTATCTGACACCGATCTTTCAGAGTGACACTGATCAGTTGCCCAACTACTGGCCTGAAGATAGTGGCAGGGAATGGGTTTCGGATGGGCTGTTTGACCCGTAAACGGTGCATTACAGGTACCAAGATCATAATTCCAGCTTTTTTTGCTTTGTTCCGGTCAACTGCCCTCCTCCCTCCCTCCCTCTCGCCATCTGTCTTCAAGAGGACAACAGGGTGGAGGGGTGTGGGAGTGCCAGACATCCTCGGCTGAGTAAGACCATTACAGACCCTGACAAGCAGACAGTGAGGAAAGCAGGAAACGTGTGAGAGAGGGGGATCTTGAGGTTCAAGCCCATAGCTCCCTGAAAGTAGCTACTCAGGTAGATAGGGTGGTAAAGAAGGCGTATGGCATGCTTGCCTTTATTGGTCAGGACATTGAGTAATAGAGCCAGTCCTCACAAGTTTCTCAGCGATTTCTGTCTTTGTTTCAGATTTCCACCAACTGCAGTGCTTTGTTTTTTTCGATTACCATACCTGCCTTGTTCAGCGACCTCATACTCTTGTCCTTACATACTTTTTTACACTCAAAATCTCATTCATGCAAGTACGCATGTGCATATACTCAGCCTTGCAAGTGTACACACACCTACATCCATGCACGTTCATTATTGCACACTTTGATTCCTTGCAAGAATACACTCACAAACACACTCAGCCCCAAATATTTGCAGGCGTGCACACACACTCACTCATACTTTAGTGTGTGCATTCACACAGATGTACATGTTTACCCCTGTGTGTCACTTTGCAGCTTTATGAGACCGGTTAGGCTACACGTGTTCTGTGTTCAATTCTGGTCGCCACATTACAGGAAGGATGTGGAGGCTTTGGAGAGGGAACAGGATAGGTTTACCAGAAAGCTGCCTGGATTAGAGGGTACGAGCTATAAGGAAAGGCTAGAAAAAACTCAGGGTACTTTTCTCTGGAATAGCGGAGGCTGAGGGGAGACTTAATACAAGTCTATTAAACTATGAGATGCACAGACAGAGTTGATGGTCACAACCTTTCTCCCCAGAGCTGAAATGTCTACTACTAGGGCGCATCCATTTAACATGAGAGGGGGAAAGTTCAAAGGAGATTTTAAGGGCAGGTTTTTAACACAAAGTGGTATAGAGTGTGGAATGTGTGCTGGGGGCAGATACGATAGGGATGTTTAAGGAGCATTTAGATAAGCAAATAGATATGCAAGAAGTGAAGGGATATGGATACAGGCAGAAGGGATTAGTTTAATTTAGCATCGTGTTTGGAACAACATCATGGGCCTTCCCGTAATGTCCTGTTCGCTGACTCCGTGAGTAAGCGAGACACATTCAGCCAGAGGGAGATAGCCAGCACTCTGTAACAGAGACACTCAGACGCAAAGAGACAGACACAGAGACAGAGAGAATGAACCCTGTGTGAAACACAGCATGGGGCAAGTCATGGAAAAGGATTCACTCAGATGGAGTGAGAAGTGGGGATGTGCATGAGAGAGTGGAATCCTGACATCCTAGAGAAGGGATGCATGCACATTAATGAATAGGGACACCCTAACAATAGCAATCAAGAGAAACAAGGTACAACAGAGAGCAAGGCAGCAGCAGATATAGAGAGTGGAAGACAAGGCTAACAGAGACGGACTAAGGAAAACAAGACAAAGAAAGGGCAGCAGTGAGCAGAGAGTTTGGAAAAACGCAGATTGTGAGAAAGACAGATGGAAAGAGAGAGCAATAGAATGATAGCGTGAGGGATTGGGGGGGGTGGGGTGCAGTGTACAGCACAGAGATACACAGTGTTGATTAAGTCTCAGATGAGCAGGGAATTTGAATTGCCTCCGTGAAGTCAGATTAAAGGCCCCAGGGGTGCTCCCCCACAGAGGGATTATTAAATGTGTTTATTGTGGCATAATCAAATATCACAGAAGTAATTACTCCAGTCAAATTAAGAGCCCCCCAAAGCTCTGGGAGAGGTACTGTGTGGGCATTTGGAGGCATCGTGCTCAGTGAAGGTAATGAGACCGACTGCCCTTAGCCCTGCAGCAACCATGTTAATAGATGAGGCCGTGGTTCTCATGCTCACGTCTCCTGGCTACCCCACAGCAAGAACCTGCCATCACTGCCGCCTACCTTCTGCATTCAGAGACTCCTTGCAGCTTTACACTCTCAGGATCATCGGCGGTCTCGAATCTGCAGCCACTGCTCCCCCCACCCCTAGTAGCCTTACCACCCTCTCAAATACACCCAGCAGCCTGTCAACCATCAACATCACTGACACTACAACCCCAACTCAGGACAGCTTGAGGTCCCCCTTCTCGAGAACCACGCAGGCCAGGCGTGACCTGACAGGGCTGGATAAACCTATGGAAAAGTTGGACACGGCAGACATACAGATGATGATTCTGCAGTCAGAAAACGTCAAGGTTATAAAGATTAGATGATCACTTATCAATCCAATAGGAACGTCAGTCCAGGAGAATATGGGGCCCACAATCACAAGATGTGATGTCCAGTGTTGATGCAGTTACGAGGAAGTTAGATTTGCAGGTGAGGTGGACAGGAGGAGAAGGAAATGCTGGAAAACAAGTAGAAGAGGCAGTCCACGGAGCTGGGCTGAATGGCCTGGTTCCTGCGCTGCCAATACATTGTAATTTACTCCTTACTCAACTCTCTGTGTGAATACCATAAAATCCCCAAGGTGGACAAAGTTAAAAATCCAACAACACCAGCTTATAGTCCAACAGGTTTAATTGGAAGCACTCACTTTCGGAGCGCTGCTCCTTCGTCAGGTAGTTGTGGAGGGCACAATTGTAAGACACAGAATTTATAGCAAAAGTAATTTCCGTTACATCACACTGTAAGCCAGTGCTTCCAATTAAACCTGTTGGACTACAAGCTGGTGTTGTGTGATTTTTAACTTTGTCCACCCCAGTCTAACACCAGCATCTCCAAATCAGGATCCCCAAGGTGATGGCGCCCACAATTCACTCTATGACTCCGAGTTGCCATGGTAACACAAACGTTCACAATCACGCTGCAGCTATGATGGCAGAAGCTTCAATGCCCAATGGCTGAGTGGCCAGCACTGCTACCTCACAGCGCCAGGGCTGTAGGGTCGACCCCACCCTCGGACGACTGGCTGTGTGGAGTTTGCACGGTCTCCCAGCGTCTGTGCTGGTTTCCTGCGGGTGCTCCAGTTTCCTCCCACAGTCCCAAGATGTGGACTGGCCACGCAAAATTGCCTGCAGTGCCCAGAGATGTGTAGGCTTAGGTGGATTAGCCATGGGGAATGCAGGGTTACAAAGGTGGGGTGGAGCTGTTCTTTGGTGGGCTGGTGTGGACTCAATAGGCTAAATGGCCTGTTTTTGCACTGTACGTCAGACGGGTTTATAAGGTGACACACCGCTTGGTTCATCCTGTTCCAAACACATGTTCCTCAGTCACGTGGCACTTGAACTCAGATGTAGAGACCCTAGCAGTGCGCTGCAAGTTGTCCCCATTTACTGCTGGGAATTAATAAATCTTTTTCTGGAATTGCTCATGTGGACTGTACAGGATTTGCTTCCTGCACTTGACAGGTGGGCGCATTCCCTGAACTGCGGTGTGAGCAATAGAGCACAGCAATAACGAGTCATCCAGCATGGAAGTGAACCCTTCACTCCAACCAGACCACGCCTATCGTGTTCTCAAAGAAAACTGGTCCCACCTGCCTGCTCCGAGCATATATCCCTCCAAATCTTACGATTCATATCCTTATCCAAATGCCTTTTAACTGTAGTAATTGTACCTGCATATACCACTTCTCAGGAAGTTCATTTCATATGTGAACCACACTCTGTGTAAAAAAATTGCCTCTTATGTCTCCAGCCGATCCTTCTAACTCAAGCCTTCCATATCTTTCAAAATCTTGGTGAATCTCTGCTGAACCCTCTCCAGTTTAATAAAAATATTCTTCCTATAACTGGGCGACCAGAACTACTCCAGAAGAGGCCTCACCAATGTCCTGTACAACCTCAACATGACGTCTCACCCCCTATTCTCAAAGGATTGAACAATGAAGGCCAGCGTGCTAAACGTCTTCTTAACCACCCAGTCTACATGGGGTGCAAACTTCAAAAAATGATGTCCCTAAACCTCTAGGTCCCTTTGTCCTCCAACACTCCTCAAGGCCCTGTCAATAGTCCTACCTTTCTTGGTTGCAAAATGCAATACCTCGCAAGATTGCATCTACACCCTGAGGAAACGACCGACATACCCAGGGCCAACTCAGTAATATTGACTGAGACATAGCAGGCAGATGAAAGGACATAAAAACATGAGAAATTGGAGCAGACGTTGACTATACAACTCATTGGGCATGAACCACCATTCAACAGCATCTTTGCCTTCAACCCTGCTTCCTCACCCACTCCCTCACATATCCTTCAACTGCCCCCAGGAGCAAAGATCCATCAATGTCGGGTCTTGAATAAATATTTACTTTTCCTTACTTTTTCCCGTGGGACATGGGCATCGCTGGCAAAGCCGCCATTTGTTTCCCATCCCCAATTGTCCCTGAACCAAACAGTCTGCTGGACCATTTTAGATGGCCGTTAAGAGTAAACCACTTGGGTGTGAGTTGGGTCATGTATAAGGAAAAGCAGCATACTTACTTCCTCAAAGGACAGAAGTGAACCAATGGTTTCTTTTCTTGACAAGAATCTAAGATAGTTTCCAGATGACCATTCCTGAGGCTAGCTTTCAATTCCAACAGTTATCAATTTCATTCCAAATCTGATCATTTCCCACAGCCTGCTGTTGTGCAGAGGGACCTGGGTGTTCTTGCGCATGAATCATAAAAACTTGGTTTGCAGATGCAGCAGGGAATTAAGAAGGCAAATGGAATTTTGTCCTTCATTGTTAAAGGGATTGAGTTTGAAAGCAGGGGGGTTATGCTGCAGCAGTATAGGGTGCTGGTTGTACAGTTTTGGTCTCCTTCCTTGAGGAAGGATGTGCTGGCACTTGAGGGGGAGCAGAGGAGGTTCACTCGGTTGACTCCAGAGCTGAGAGGGTTGGCTTATCAGAGTAGACTGGGACAATATTCTTTGAAATTTCGAAGAAATTGGAGGAGGGAGGGATCTTACAGGAACATATCAAATAACCAAGGGAAGAGTTACGAAAGAAGCAGAGAGGTTGTTTCCACTGGGAGGTGAAAGTAGAACTATGGGGGAATAGCCTGAAAATAAGCGGGAGCTGATTTCGGACCAAGTTGAGGAGACGGCTGTGAACCTGTGGAATTCGCTGCCCAGTGAAGCAGTCGAGGTTCCCCTGTTGAATGTTTTTAAGACAAAGATAGATACATTTTTGAACAGTAAAGGAATTACAGCGAGTGAGTGGATAAGTGGTGCTGAGTCCACAAAACGATGAGCTGTGAATGGTGGAGCAGACGGGCCGGATGGCCTACTCCTGCTCCTGTTTCTTATGTTCTTGGGTGGGACTTGAACCCACGTCCCCATAATGTTAGTCTGGGTGAGACTTAGCATGACAGCGTAAGCCCTCCATCCCAGGGACTAAGCTCATGAATGTTCGCTGCACTTCCTCCAATCCGGCCTTGGGTAAACATGAAGCCAAAATACTGCCCAATATGCCAGGTATGGTCTCATCGAACCCCTGGGACAGGATTCTTCTCTCATCCTGTACTCCAATTCCCCTCACAATGCAGAACATCAGGAATAAAAGGATGACTAGGGTAGGTATCGGTCCAGTCAAGGAGAGTAGTGGGAAGTTGTGTGTGGAGGCGGAGGAGATTGGAGAGACACTAAATCAATACTTTTCATCAGTATTCACTCAGGAACAGGACACTGTTGCTGATGTGAATATGGAGTCACAAATGATTAGAATGGATGGCCTGGAAATATGCAGGGAAGAGGTTCTGGGAATATTGGAGAGAATGAAAATAGATAAGTCTCCTGGGCCTGATGGCATTTACCCTAGGATCCTATGGGAAGCTAGGGAGGAGATAGCAGAGCCATTGGCCTGGATTTTTATGTCGTCATTGTCAACGGGAATAGTACCAGAGGACTGGAGGATAGCGAATGTGGTCCCCTTGTTCAAGAAAGGGAGTAGGGATAGCCCTAGTAACTATAGGCCAGTGAGTCTGACTTCAGTGGTGGGCAAAGTCTTAGAGAGAATGGTAAGGGATAAGATTTATGAACATCTGGATAGGAATAACGTGATCAAGGATAGCCAGCATGGTTTTGTGAAGGGCAGGTCGTGCCTCACAAACCTTATTGAGTTCTTTGAGAAGGTGACTAAGGAAGTGGACGAGGGTAAAGCAGTAGATGTTGTGTATATGGATTTTAGTAAGGCGTTCGATAAGGTTCCCCATGGTAGGCTAATGCTAAAACTACGGAGGTATGGCATTGAGGATACATTAGAGGTTTGGATTAGGAATTGGCTGGCTGGAAGGAGACAGAGGGTAGTAGTTGATGGACTGTGTTCATCTTGGAGTGCAGTTACTAGCGGTGTACCACAAGGATCTGTTTTGGGACCACTGCTTTTTGTTATCTTTATAAATGATCTAGAGGAAGGGCTTGAAAGCTGGGTAAGCAAGTTTGCGGATGACACAAAAGTCGGTGGAGTTGTTGACAGTGAGGAAGGAAGTGGTAGGTTACAGCGGGATATAGATAAGCTGCAGAGCTGGGCAGAAAGGTGGCAAATGGAATTCAATGTAGCTAAGTGTGAAGTCATTCACTTTGGTAGGAGTAACAAGAAGATGGATTACTGGGCTAATGGTAGGCTACTTGGTAGTGTGGATGAGCAGAGGGATCTTGGTGCCCATGTACACAGATCTCTGAAAGTTGCCACCCAGGTAAATAGTGCTGTGAGGAAGGCATATGGTGTACTGGGCTTTATTGGTAGAGGAATTGAGTTCCGGAGTCCTGAGGTCATGTTGCAGTTGTATAAGACTCTGGTGCGGCCTCATCTAGAGTATTGTGTGCAGTTTTGGTCGCCATACTATAGGAAGGATGTGGAAGCTTTAGAACGAGTGCAGAGGAGGTTTACCAGGATGTTGCCTGGAATGGTAGGAAAATCTTATGAGGAAAGGCTGAGGCACTTGGGGCTGTTCTCATTGGAGAAGAGAAGGTTTAGGGGAGATCTGATAGAAGTGTATAAGATGATTAGGGGTTTAGATAGGGTAGATACTAAGAACCTTTTACCGCTAATGGAGTCAGGTGTTACTAGGGGACATAGCTTTAAATTAAGGGGTGGTAGGTATAGGACAGATGTTAGGGGTAGATTCTTCACACAGCGGGTTGTGAGTTCATGGAATGCCCTGCCCGTATCAGTGGTGAACTCTCCTTCTTTATGGTCATTTAAGCGGGCATTGGATAGGCATTTGGAAGTTATTGGGCTAGTGTAGGTGAGGTAGGATTCGGTCGGCGCAACATCGAGGGCCGAAGGGCCTGTACTGCGCTGTATCCTTCTATGTTCTAACAGGCTGGGTCACCAATAACTAAATAGGTCCAGAATGGATAAATGGCTAAAAGGATGAAGGAAAATCCAAAGATTAGATTAGACTTACAGTGTGGAAACAGGCCCTTCGGCCCAACAAGTCCACACCGACCCGCCGAAGCGCAACCCACCCATACCCCTACATTTACCCCTTACCTAACACTACGGGCAATTTAGCATGGCCAATTCACCTGACCCGCACATCTTTGGACTGTGGGAGGAAACCGGAGCACCCGGAGGAAACCCACGCAGACACGGGGAGAACATGCAAACTCCACACAGTCAGTCGCCTGAGTCGGGAATTGAACCCGGGTCTGCAGGCGCTGTGAGGCAGCAGTGCTAACCACTGTGCCACCGTGCCGCCCAGATGTGCGGGTCAGGGTGAATTGGCCAGGCCAAATTGCCCGTAGTGTTAGGTGAAGGGGTAAATGTAGGGGAATGGGTCTGGGTGGGTTGTGCTTCGACGGGTCGGTGTGGACTTGTTGGGCCGAAGGGCCTGTTTCCACACTAAGTAATCTTAGAAATACAGATCATTTGTCGGGGTTAAGAGACAAAACATCGAGTTGAATGTAAGGCTAGCCAGGGAGAGTGGGGAGAAGGAAATGGCAAAGTGACAGACCCAGTTCTGCAAATTATCAGCAAGGACGAAAGAGGGATCTGACAATAACAGGTGAATTTCTGTGGTGCTTGATCCACAGCAGAATCTCTCACACCAACTCATCAAGGCAGGAAACTTGAAAATGAGCCCAGGAAGGAGAAGGAAGGTGAAAGAGCCACATGTTGGAGAGGAACACCACAACTGGAGGCCTCGGGAGGGAACTGCAGATGTTGTGGCCTGAATGGTTGAGAGGGCAATCTCTAGCCGGGGATTTGAGGGTGTCTGGTGGGAACCTTGGTTGGTGAGGCAGGGGGAAGAGATTCACGCGAGTCTGCATTCAGATCCAGCTTTGGGGACTGGAGGATTTATTTACTTATCCATTTAGTTTTGTGGGATGTGTGCAATCGCTGGCTGGACCAGATTCTAGTGGTGGTGATCTGAGCCGTTGCAGTCCACCAGCAATGCCCTGAGGGAGGGAATTCCAGGATTCTGATCCAACGACGCTGAAGGAACAGCGATATATTTCTATGTCAGGGTAGTGAGTGGCTCGGAGGGGAACTTGCAGGGGGTGCAGTTCCCATCTGCCTGTTGCCCTTGTCCTTCTAGATGGAAGTGGTCAGTGGGTTGGAAGGTGCTGTCTGAGCATCATTGTGAATTTCAGCAGTGCATCTTGTAGATGGTGCACACCTTGCTACTACTGAGTGTCAGTGGGAGAGGTTACTGAAACCAACAGGACGGTGGTGGCTCAGTGGTTAGCCCAGCTGCCTCACAGTGCCAGGGACCCGAGCTCAATTCCCGCCTTGGGCTACTGTCTGTGTGGAGTAGGCACATTCTCCCCGTGTTTGCTTAGGTTTCCTCTGGGTGCTCCGGTTTCTTCTTACAGTCAAAAGACATGCAAGCCCGGTGAAATGGCCATGCGAAATTGCCCATGATGTTCAGGGATGTGTGGGCGAGGTGCATCAGTCAGGGGAAGTTAAAAGTAATAGGGTAGGGAAGTGAGTCTGGATGGGATACTCTTCAGGGTATTGGTGTACACTTGTTGGGCCTAATAGCCTGTTTCCACGTTGTAGGTATTCTCTAAAGAAAGACAAGACGGTGGAAGGGTTTGAATACATACATTTCAAAATGCAAGCGAGGGCTAAAAGGTAGTGAGTTAGTTAGAGGAGGTCTGCTCAGTCCATCAGTCACCTTCCACATGAGCAGCATCCTGGTCTGATATTCTGCACCAATCCCCTTACTGCCAGCTCACACGTTCTTTCAATTCTTGGTCAGTGCCTGTGACACAAAGGCTACGTATCCTAGCAACTGACAGATGGAAGCAGACGGTGCATTCTGATTGGTTGTCGAGTTAGGACTGTACCTCACCAGCACGTGATACGGTTCAGCAAGTGGCAAGACTGACTGAACAGGCCCATGTGCACTAATAACTACACTAACAAGAGACCGAAGACAGTCAGTTGAGCTCCTAATTGTGGTTGGTTCACACATAGAATTCCTGAATTCCTGATTCCTGAAGGAGGGCTCATGCCCGAAACATCGATTCTCCTGCTCCTTGGATGCTGCCTGACCTGCTGCGCTTTTCCAGCAACACATTTTCGGCTCACACATAGAATCATAGAGATGTACAGCACAGAAACAGACCCTTCGGTCCAACCCGTCCATGCCGACCAGATATCCCAACCCAATCTAGTCCCACCTGCCAGCACCCGGCCCATATACGTCCAAACCCTTCCTATTTATTAAAACCATCCAGATGCCTTTTAAATGTTGCAATTGTACCAGCCTCCATCACTTCCTCTGGCAGTTCATTCCATACACATACCACCAACACTTTCAAACAAAAACTAACAAACTTAAAAGACCCATGGACAAAACCAACGTCATCTACAAAATTCCATGCAAGGACTGTCGCAAACACTATGTAGGACAAACAGGAAGAAAGTTAGCCACCAGGATACACGAACACCAGCTAGCCACAAAAGACATGACCCTCTCTCCCTCGTAGCCCTACACATGGATGAAAAAACCCACCATTTCGACTGGGACAACACATCTATCCTGGGACAGGCTAAGCAAAGACATGCCAGAGAATTCCTCGAGGCCTGGCACTCCAACCACAACACCATAAACAAGCAAACAGATCTAGATGCCATCTATCAACCCCTCAGAAAACAAACAGGAAATGACATCCCCAGGAAGCCCATCCAGGAGAAAGATATAAATAGGAAGCAGGAGACAACAGCTTCGCTTCACGTGGAGGTCGCCACTGATGATGTTACCTAGCCAGGTAATAAAACGCCTGGATCTCAAACCTACAGCTCAGTGAGCAAACCTACACCCTAAACCTCAACCTGAGCTACAAACCTTGCAAGTACTATCCTCTGTGTGAAAAGGTTGCCCTTTAGGTCTCTTTTATATCTTTTCCCTCTAACCTTCAACCTATTCCCTCTAGTTCTGGACTCCCCCACCCCAGGGAAGAGACTTTGTCTATTTACCCTCTCCATGCCCCTTGTGATTTCATAAACCTCTATAAGGTCACCCCTCAGCCTCCGACGCTCCAGGGAAAACAGCCTCAGCCTGTTCAACTTCTCTCCCTGTAGCTCAAATCCTCCAGCCCTGGCAGCATCCTTGTAAATCTTTTCTGAACCCGTTCTCGTTTCACAACATCTTTCCGATAGGAAGGAGACCAGATTTGTACACAATACTATGCTGGCAGAAACCTCCATTCACACAAGAGGCAATCGAATGGAGCGTGTTCATTGCTGCATTTGGCTTGAATGCGTGTGGAGTCTGTGGTTCACCTGTTCCAATGCCAGAGATGTTCGCAGTCGAAGTGCCAAGCTATCAGTATCACAAATGACTGCATGCGTTGGAAATTGGATTCGAACAAGGCAAGCAGTTTCAGTCCTGTCTCTCCTTCCAGCAAGTTTCTCAGGCCTTCACAAACGCTGCATCCCAGGGTAATTTTCATTGTGTATTCCACAGCCTTGTAACCCTTTGCAGAGCTAATTCAGAGTGCTCTCCCATTCCTGGACAAATATTTCTTTTTCTCTAATGTCTTCTTACACTGGACCGCTGGAAGTACAGATATCTCTCCATTCTACTGTAAACATTGAGCCAACAAGAATTTCAAGAAAGATATACCAAGGAAAACCCGGAAAAAGAGACCTTGGAGAGTAGGTCCATAGTCACTTGAAAGTGGAGTCACAGTTAAATAGGATATCCTAAGTTAATCTATTCCCTTAGCCAGCATTTGACCCATATCCCTCTAAACCCTTCCTATTCAGGTACCCATCCAGATGTCTTGTAATTGTACCAGCCTCCACCATTTCCACTGGTAGTGTATCCGATACACGCACCACCCTCTGTATGAAAAGGTTGCCCCTCAAGTCCCTTTGAAATCTTTCCCCTCTCACCCCAAACCTATGCCCTCGGGATTCGGACTCCCCTAACCTGGGGAAAAGACCTTGAGTATGCACATTACCCATGCTCCTCAAGATAAGGTCACCACCCCGCCCACCCCCCTCAGCCTCCGACGCTCCAGGGCATACAGCCCCCGCCTATTCAGCCTCTCCCTAAAGCGTAAACCCTCCAACTCTGGCAACATCCTTGCGCATTTTGAAAACGATTTGTAGTTTGGGATGTGGGCGAGGTCGTTTGCCGAGGTTGATGCACGTCTCTGCAGACGTTTTGTCACCTCACCAGGCGACATTGTCAGGGTGCCTCTGGTGAAGTGGTGGTGGACTGGGCCCGCCTGGTATTTATGTGGTGTCTCTGTTTCCTGGTATTTCTGGTTCAGTATCGGAGCTGTTTGCATAAGGGATCCAGTTCAACGTGTCTGTTGGTTGAATTCAGGGTGGAGTGCCAGGCTTCAAGGAATTCTCTGGTGTGTCTCTGTTTTACCTCTTTTAGGATGGTCACATTGTCCCAGATGAATTTGAATCCTTCACTGTCTGTGTGGTTGGAAATGAGAGTGTGTGGTAGTGACAAGCTAATGTTTGTGCACTTACATGGTCTGCCTTCTTCCTGTTTGTCCGGTGCAGTGTTTTTCACAGTCCTCGAAGCGTATCTTATAGATTATGTTTGCCCTGTTGGATATGGGTGTGAGGAGCTGGTGAAAGCTGTTTACTGGTTTGTGGGCCACCATAATTCCTTGGGGTCTGAGGAGTCAGGGAGTCATTTTTGATATGTCTTGGATGCACGGTGTGGTCGCTCTCGTGTCTGGTCACGTAACGTGTTCTTCTTTAGGTTTACAGTTAAAACGTGTGGTGCTGGAAAATCACAGCCGGTCAGGCAGCATCCGAGGGCACGAGAGTCAATGCTTCGAGCATAAGCCCTTCATCAGCAATGTTCAAAATGTCAACTCCCCTGCTCCTCGAATGCTGCCTGACCGGCTGTGCTTTTCCAGTGTCACACTAATTGACTCTGATCTCTAGCATCTGTTGTCCTCACTTTTGCCTTCAGGTTTATCCTGTAAGTACTGGAGAATAGTGCTCTTGGGGTACCTGCTCCATTTAACTCCTTTGAATAGGTGCTCCTGTTCTGCCTTCTGGAATTCTGAATTGCTGCAGAATTTGGGTGGCACAGTGGTTAGCACTGCTGCCTCACAGCGCCAGGGACCTGGGTTCAATTCCCGACTCAGGCGAATGACTGTGTGGAGTTTGCACGTTCTCCCCGTGTCTGCGTGGGTTTACTCCGGGTGCTCCGGTTTCCTCCCACAGTCCAAAGATGTGCGGGTCAGGTGAATTGGCCACGCTAAATTGCCCATAGTGTTAGGTAAGGGGTATATGTAGGGGTATGGGTGGGTTGCGCTTCGGCGGGTCGGTGTGGACTTGTTGGGCCGAAGGGCCTGTTTACACACTGTAAGTAATCTAATCTAATCAAATCAGTGTGTCCTTGCCTGTTTAATTAGTGTCCTAATGCTCCAATAATGTGTGCGAGGGTGGTTCCTGTTGTCACTCAGTACCTGGTCAGTATGGGTGTTCTTCCTGTCCACACTGGTCTGGAGTTCACCAGTCGGTGTGCAACTCACTAAGACATCCAGGAAGGAGAGTCTGCTGTTGTTTTCCTCTTCTTTGGTGAACTTTATTCTGGTGAGGATGTTATTGATGTGATGCTGAGTTCCTTCCATAGTTGTGCATGTTTAATGATGGCAAAGGTATCATCTACTTACTGGATCCAGAGTTAGGGTCGGATGGGAGGGAGGGCTGTCCGTCCCAATCGATACATTACTGCTTCTGCTCTCAGTCCTGATATCGGGAACCCCATTGGTGTACCATTTATTCGTCTCTATTCTTGCTGACTACACAGACCCCTAGGAATCATCGTGGCCCACAAACCAGCAAACAGCTTTCACCAGCTCCTCACAAAGGGTTAAAGGCTCAACACCCATATCCAACAAGATACACTTCAAGGACTGTGAAAAACACTGCACAGGACAAAGGTGAAGAAAACTGACCCTAAGAGTGCATGAACATGAGCTCGCCACCGCCACCAGTACTCTCTCATTTCCACCCATACAGAGAATGAAGGACTTCAAACCAATTGTGACAACATCACCATTCTAGCACAGGCAAAACAGAGACATGCCAGGGAATCCCCTGAAGCCTGGCACTCCAACTTTAACTCAATCAATAGACACATTGAACTGGATCCCATATACAAACCACTCAGATACTGAACTGGAAGTAACAGAAAACAGAGACACCACATAAATACTAGGCAGGATAGATGCCAACACTTCACCAGAGGCACAGTGACTATGTCCCCGAACAAGCTGACGAAACATCTGCAGAAAAAAACATCAGTTCAGTGAACAAATCTCCAACCTCAGCCTTGTAAATCTTTTCGGAACCCTTTCAATTTTCACAACATCCTCCCGATAGGAAGGAGACCAGAATTGCACGCAGTATTCCAAAAGTGGCTGAACCGATGTCCTGTATAGCTGCAACATGACCTTCCAACTCCTGTACTCAATGCATTGACCAATAAAGACAAGTGTGTCAAATCATTCCACAATGTGCCATTCCTAAATATGCAGGAAATTCCGGGGCATTTTCCAGCAACACCTTTCACTTCCGAATTTCACAGATACAGTTGTGAGCAAGAAACATCAGTACAAATAGTTTCTCTCTCTTGGGAAGCTGAGATAGACATTTTTAAACAGTAAGGGAATGAAGGTTTATGGGTTAAGGGCAGGAAGGTGGTGTTGAGGATGATCTGATTAATTAAGTTCTCACTGAACAGAAGTGCAGAATTGATGGGCTGAATGGCCCACTCCTGCTCTTATATCGTATAGTTTTTTAGAATCCACTTCTTTTGAATTGTTTCCAATGCAAGTACAACCCAAACCGTATACACAGTACTCAAAGGTATACTCTCCCAATGCCCTGCACACATCTCCTTATTTCTGCATTCCACTCTTTTCACAAGAAAGGCCAACTCTCCAAATGTCTTGCTCATCATTTGTTGGGCCGGAAACTACTTGGAAACAAAAAGAGAAATCACTGGGAAAGCTCAGCAGGTCTGGCAGCATCTGTGCAGAGCAATCAAAGTGACCTTCCCTCAGCAAACAAACGTACCAGCACATCCAGATCCCTGTGTACCTCAGACCTCTCTCTCCACACAAACAGTATTCTACTTTTCCTGTCAAAGTGAATCATCTCTTTTTATTTCTCTCAACTGAAATTCAATCTTCCAAACTATTACACAGCCATTTAACCTCTCCTGATCACTTTGTAGATTGTTTGAGGCCTCCTAACACCTTACTATCCTACCTCGCCCATGATCTTGTCTGTACTCTCTCCAGGACCTCTCTTTCTCTGTCATTGGTAAGAGAGAACTGTGGCTACTAAGGGTGATCTAATAGGCTTTGCATAATTTCCATTCTTGTTAATTCTATCCCTGCAGTTCCATCCACTTTCTGAAATGACCAAGGTGACTGCAGCTTAAAAATGTGTTGCTGGAAAAGCGCAGCAGGTCAGGCAGCATCAAAGGAGCAGGAGAATCAACATTTCGGGCATAATTCTCCTGCTCCTTTGATGCTGCCTGACCTGCTGCGCTTTTCCAGCAACACATTTTTAAGCTCTGATCTCCAGCATCTGCAGTCCTCACTTTCTCCAAGGTATGTAGGAGTATAGCTCCTGCCCTCTAAGAATCATACAGTATCTACAGTATGGAAGCAGGTAATTCAGCTTATTGAGTCCACACCAACCCTCTGAATAGCATCACACCCAGCTCCCTATCCTACTCCTGTAACCCTGTATTTCCCATGGCTAATCCATATTAGCATGGCGAATCCACCTTAACCTGCAGACCTTTGGGCAGTGGGAAGACACCCATGGGACACAGGGAGAATGTGGAGTTTGCACAGTCACCCGAGGGTGCAATGGAACCCAGGTCGCTGGCTCAGTGAGGCAGCAGTGCTAACCACTGAGCCACATAATGTTAACCAGAGCAGGTCAGGCAGCATCCAAGGAGCAGGAGAATCGACGTTTCGGGCATGAGCCCTTCTTCAGGCATGACACTGCACAGCTTCAGGGCTATAGCAGTGAGGGACCACAGCAGGCCCAGCCTTACAGTGTCCATGATACTGCACAGCTCCAGGGCTACAGCAGTGAGGGACCACAGCAGGCCCAGCCTTACAGTGTCCATGACACTGCACAGCTCCAGGGCTATAGCAGTGAGGGACCACAGCAGGCCCAGCCTTACAGTGTCCATGATACTGCACAGCTCCAGGGCTATAGCAGAGAGGGACCACAGCAGGCCCAGCCTTACAGTGTCCATGACACTGCACAGCTCCAGGGCTATAGCAGTGAGGGACCACAGCAGGCCAGCCTTACAGTGTCCATGATACTGCACAGCTCCAGGGCTATAGCAGTGAGGGACCACAGCAGGCCAGCCTTACAGTGTCCATGACTCTGCACAGCTCCAGGGCTATAGCAGTGAGGGACCACAGCAGGCCCAGCCTTACAGTGTCCATGACACTGCACAGCTCCAGGGCTATAGCAGTGAGGGACCACAGCAGGCCCAGCCTTACAGTGTCCATGACACTGCACAGCTCCAGGGCTATAGCAGTGGGACCACAGCAGGCCAGCCTTACAGTGTCCATGACACTGCACAGCTCCAGGGCTATAGCAGTGAGGGACCACAGCAGGCCCAGCCTTACAGTGTCCATGATACTGCACAGCTCCAGGGCTATAGCAGAGAGGGACCACAGCAGGCCCAGCCTTACAGTGTCCATGATACTGCACAGCTCCAGGGCTATAGCAGTGAGGGACCACAGCAGGCCAGCCTTATAGTGTCCATGACTCTGCACAGCTCCAGGGCTATAGCAGTGAGGGACCACAGCAGGCCCAGCCTTACAGTGTCCATGACACTGCACAGCTCCAGGGCTATAGCAGTGGGACCACAGCAGGCCAGCCTTACAGTGTCCATGACACTGCACAGCTCCAGGGCTATAGCAGTGAGGGACCACAGCAGGCCCAGCCTTACAGTGTCCATGACTTTGCAGAATGCCACTAACACCAGAATGTTTTTACCACAGCCGAAGGCATTCATAAACCAGGCAACCAGGGGGCAGCAACCAATCCGATAGGCCGGTAAGGGGGTCCGGGCTGGGGGGTCAGATATTCAAAGGGAAGAGAGTTTTCTTCCATCCAGTATATCAGTACCAACAGTGGTCATTCGATAGATCAGGTCATACAGTCAGAGAGAGTACAGCACAGAAATAGACCCTTCGGTCCAACTCATCCATGCCCCCCTGAATTAATCTAGTGCCTATTGCCAGCATTTAGCCCATATCCCTCTGAACTCTTCCAGTTCATAATGCCATCCAGATGTCTTTTAAATGCGGTAATTGTACCAGCCTCCTCCATTGCCTCTGGCAGCTCATTCCACACACACACCACCCTCTGTAAAGTTGCTCCTGAGATTTGATTCATTTCTTTCAACTCTCATCTGAAACCAATGTCCTGCAGTTTTGGACTCCCCCACCCTGGGGAAAAGACACGGGCTATTCACCCGGTCCTGGACTACTGGCCACAGAAGCTCCAGAGGAAAACACGTCAGCTTACCGAGAAGCACCAGTTTCATAATTCAGCAATTGAATGATGTACACACTCCGGAATCACAACATACTCCCCCTGTTTTGCAAACACCTAACTATCCAACTGACAGCCTCGAGTGAAAAAGTCTCTCCGACACTCAGACAGACTCCATTCCAGACCCTGACCCCTCGAGTGAGCCAGTCCCTCCCCACACTCTCAGACAGTACATTCCAGACCCTAACCCCTCGAGTGACCCTGCCTCCCCCCACACTCTCAGACAGTACATTCCAGACCCTAACCCCTCGAGTGACCCTGCCTCCCCCCACACTCTCAGACAGTACACCCCAGACCCTAACCCCTCAAGTGACCCTCCCCCTCCCCCCCACACTCTCAGACAGTACACCCAGACCCTAACCCCTCGAGTGAACCTGCCTCCCCCCCACACTCTCAGAGAGTACACTCCAGACTCTAACTCCTCGAGTGATCCTCCCCCTCCCCCCCCCACACTCTCAGACAGTACACCCAGACCCTAACCCCTCGAGTGAACCTGCCGCCCCCCACACTCTCAGACACTGTATTATCAAGGCTTCCTGGTCACAGCTCCACTTGGGAAGTGCCTGAGAACCTCTGTCATATTCTTTCAAATGATACTGTAGTTTCTGACTCAACCCAGCAGGTTTCACTTGGACATGGGCCCAGCATTTGTTGCCCGTCCCTAGTTGCCCCTTGAGAAGGTGGGGCTGAGCTGCCTTCTTGAAGCACTTCAGTCCATGTGCTGTGGTTTGACCCACAATGTCCTTTGGGAGGAAATTCCGGGATTTCTGACCCAGCGACATTGAAGGAATGGCAGTATATTACGTAGAAATCATCGAATCGCTGCAGTGTGCAAACAGGCCATTCGGCCCAACACGCCCACCCCCACCCTCCAAAGAATATTCCACCAGACCAATTCCCCTACCCTGTCACTCTCCAATTCCCCGGACTAACGCACCTAACCCACACATCCCTGAACATTATGGACAATTTAGTGTGGCCTAATCTGCACTGAGTGAGGAAACCCACGCCGACATGGGGAAATTGTGTAAACTCCACACAGGCAGGAGGCCTGAGGCTGGAATAGGACCTAGACCCTGGTGCTGTGAGACAGCAGCGCTAACGACTGAGCCAGTGTGCCACCCAATTTCTACAGGATGGTGAGCGACTTCGAGGGGAACTTGAAGGTGATGGTGATCCCTAATATCTACTGCCCTTGTCCTTATAGCTAGAAATGGTCATGGTTTTGGAAGGTGCTGTCTGAGGATCTTTGGTGATCTTTGGATCTGCGGCGTATCTTATAGATAGTGCACACTGCTGCTGCTAGCATCAGAGGTGGAGGGAGAGGATGCTTGTGGATGTGGCACCAATCAATCACGCTGCTTTGTCCTGGATGGTGTCGAGCTTCTTGAGCGTCGTCGGACCCTCACTCGGCCATGGCAAGTGGGGAGTTTGACTTGTGTCTTGTCAGGAGATGACACCACAGCATTGCAAGCCTCTAACCTGCTGTTGTAGCCGCTGTGTTCATGTGGTCAGTTCAATGATAACTTCCAGGGTGTGGGGATTCAGTGAAGGTAACACCACTGAACATCAACAGCAATTGTCTCTTGTTGGTAATGATCATAGCCTGGCATGGATGTTAATTGTCACTTGTCAGCCCAAGCCTGGATATGGTCCAAATCCTGTTGCCTTTGAGAATGGACTGCTTCAGGACATGGGTGGTGCTGAACACTGTGCAATCATCCCCAATGCTGAGCTTAATACAGAAGGAAGGGCATTGATGAAGCTGCTGAAGATGGTTGGACCGAGGATACTACACTGAGGGACTCCTGCAGGACAATCACAACCATCTTCCTGCGTGTCAGGTCAGTCTCGAACCAGGCTTCTCCCAGTTCCAGTGCTGTTAGGACTCCTTGATGTCACCCTTGGTGGGATACCAGCTGGATGTCACCCCCCCCCCCCCTCCCTCCGGAGTCCAGCTCTTTTGTCCATGTTTGAACCAAGGCTGTATTGACTTCAGGAGTTGAGCGGCCCTGGGGGAACCCAAACTGGGCTTCACTGAGCAATCGCTGAACTGGTGCTGTTTGATAGCACTGTTGATAAGACAATGCATTGCTTCACTGATGATCAAGAGTGGACTGATTAGTGGGGGGGGGAGATCGAGTTGGATTTGTCCTGTTTTTATGGACAGGGCATACCCGGGCATATTTTCCACATTATTGGGAAGATGCCAGCGTTGCCACTGTCCTGGAACAGCTTGGCTAGGGAATCGGCAAGGTCAGGAGGACAACTCTTCAGTAATATTGCTGGAATGTTGTCACAGCCAGTCGGCTTTGTTTCTTGATTTCGGGCAGAGTGAAGTGAATTAGCTGAAGACTGGTATGTGAGATACTGTGGTCCACTACGTCCCAACACACTACAATGCACTGTTGCCAGTAGCCTAGTGTGCCAAATCTTACTCCCCCTGGAGCCACTACCACAGTGCACCAAATCTTACTCTTGCTGTAGCCAGCTGCCCAGTGCACTGAATCTTACTCCCACAATAGCCAGTAGTGCAATGCGCCAAATATTACTCCCCATGTAGCCACTAGCCCAGTGTACTGAATATTACTCCCACTGTAGCCAGGGGCCCAGAGCACAGAATCTTACAATCCCCCCAACCCCCGTAGCCAGTAGCCCAGTGCACAGATTGTACTCTCCGTGTAGACAGTAGCCCAGTTGCCGAATCTAACTCCCCATGTAGTTAGCGACCCAGTGCACTGAATTGTACACCCCCAGTAGCCAGTAGCCCCGTGCACAGAATCTTACCCCCACTGTAGCCAGTAGCATAGTGCGCAGAATCTTACTCCCACTGTAGCTAGAGGCCCAGTGCACTAAATCTTACTCCCATTGTAGCCAGTCGCCCAGTGCACAGAATCTTACTCCCACTGTAGCCAGTAGCATAGTGCGCAGAATCTTACTCCCACTGTAGCTAGTGGCCTAGTGCACAGAATATTATTCCCCCTGTAGCCAGTGGGCCAGTGCACAGAATCTTACTCCCTCTGTAGCTAATCGCCCAGTGCACTGAATCTTACACCCACTGTGGCCAGTCACCCAGTGCACAGAATCTTACTCCCACTGTGGCCAGTAGCCCAGTGCACAGAATCTTACGCCCCCTGTAGCCAGTAGCCCAGTGCACTGAATCTTACTACCCCTGTAGCCAGTAGTCCAGTGTGCAGAATCTTGCTCCCACTGTAGCAAGTGGCGCAGTGCACAGAATCTTACTCCCACTGTAGCCAGTGGCCCAGTGCACAGACTCTTATTCCCCCTGTAGCTAATCGCCCAGTGCACAGAGTCTTACTCCCACAGTAGCTAGTGGCCAAGAGCACTGAATCTTACTCCCACTGTAGCCAGTGGCCCAGTGCACTGAATCTTACTCCCACTGTAGCAAGTGGCCCAGTGCACAGAATCTTACACCCACTGTAGCAAGTGGCCCAGTGCACTGAATCTTACTCCCACTGTAACCAGTAGCCCAGTGCACTGAATCTTACTCCCACGGTAGCCAGGAGCCCAGTGCACTGAATCCTACTCCCATTGTAGCAAGTGGCTCAGTGCACTGAATCTTACTCCCACTGTATCTAGTGGCCCAGTGCATAGAATCTTACTCCCCCTGTAGCAAGTGGCCCAGTGCGCAGAATCTTACTCCCCTATAGCAAGTGGCCCAGTGCACTGAATCTTACTCCCCCTGTAGCTAGAGGCCCAGTGCACACAATCTTACTCCCACTGTGGCCAGTAGCCCATTGCATAGAATCTTACTCCCCCTGTAGCCAGTAGTCCAGTGCGCAGACTCTTACTCCCCCTGTAGCTAGAGGCCCAGTGCACAGAATCTTACTCCCACTGTCGCCAGTAGCCCAGTGCACAGAATCTTACTCCCAATGTAGCTAGTGGCCCAGTGCACTGAATCTTACTCCCCCTGCAGCCAGTAGTCCAGTGCGCAGAATCTTACTCCCACTGTAGCCAGTAGCCCAGTGCACTGAATCTTACTCCCCCTGTTGCAAGGGGCCCAGTGCACAGAATCCTACTCCCCACTGTAGCCACTAGCCCAGTGCACTGAATCTTACTCCCACTATAGCCAGTGGCCCAGTGCACTGAATCTTACTCCCACTGTAGCTCGTGGCCTAGTGCACAGAATCTTACGCACCTGTAGCCAGTGGCCCACTGCACAGAATATTGCTCCCACTGTAGCCAGTGGCCCAGTGCACAGAATATTGCTCCCACTGTGGCCAGTAGCCCAGTGCGTACAATCTTACTTCCCCTGTAGCTAATCGCCCAGAACACTGAATCTGACTCCCGCTGTAGCTAGTGGCCTAGTGCACAGAATCTTACTCCCACTGTAACCAATACTCCAGTGCGCAGACTCTTACTCCCCATGTAGCTAGTAGTCCAGTGCACACAATCTTACTCTCCCTGTAGCTAGTGGCCCAGTGCACAGAATCTTACTCCCACAGTAGCCAGTAGCCCCGTGGACAGAATCCTACTCCCTCTGTAGCTAATCGCCCAGTGCACTGAATCTTAGACCCACTGTGGCCAGTCGCCCAGTGCACTGAACCTTACTCCCACTGTAGCTAGTGGCCCAGTGCACAGAATCTTAATCCCACTGTAGCCAGCAGCCCAGTGCACTGAATCCTACTCCCACTGTAGCAAGTAGCCCAGTGCACAGAATCTTACTCCCACTGTAGCAAGTGGCCCAGTGCACTGAATCTTACTCCCACTGTTGCAAGTGGGCCAGTGCACTGAATCTTACTCCCACAGTAGCCAGTAGCCCCTTGGACAGAATCTTACTCCCTCTGTAGCTAATCGCCCTGTGCACTGAATCTTACACCTACTGTGGCCAGTCGCCCAGTGCGCTGAATCTTACTCCCCCTGTAGCTAATCGCCCACTGCACACAGTCTTACTCCCACTGTTGCTAGTGGCTCAGTGCGCAGAATCTTACTCCCACTGTAGCAAGTGACCCAGTGTGCAGAATCTTACTCCCACTGTCGCCAGTAGCCCCTTGCACAGAATCTTACACCCACTGTAGCAAGTGGCCCAGTGCACTGAATCTTACTCCCACTGTAGCAAGTGGCCCAGTGCGCAGAATCTTACTCCCACAGTAGCCAGTAGCCCCGTGGACAGAATCTTACTCCCTCTGTAGCTAATCGCCCAGTGCACTGAATCTTACTCCCACTGTAGCTAATCGCCCATTGCACACAGTCTTACTCCCACTGTTGCTAGTGGCTCAGTGCACTGAATCTTACTCCCACTGTAGCAAGTGGCCCTGTGTGCAGAATCTTACTCTCACAGTAGCCAGTAGCCCCATGGACAGAATCTTACTCCCACTGTAGCTAATCGCGCAGTGCACTGAATCTTAGACCCACTGTGGCCAGTCGCCCAGTGCACTGAATCCTACTCCCCCTGTTGCAAGTGGCACAGTGTGCAGAATCTTACTCCCACTGTAGCAAGTAGCCCAGTGCACAGAATCTTACTCCCCCTGTAGCAAGTGGCACAGTGCACTGAAATTTGATCCCACTGTAGCCAGTAGCCCTGGGTGCAGAATCTTACACCCACTCTAGCAGGTGGCACGTTGTGCAGAATCTTACTCTCACTGTAGCCAGTGCCCAGTGCACTGAATTTTACCCCCACTGTAGACAGTAGCCCAGAGCACAGAATCTTACTCCCCATGTAGCAAGTGGCGCAGTGCACAGAATCTTACTCTCACTGTAGCTCTTGGCCCAGTGCACAGAATCTTACTCCCACTGTAGCCACTAGCCCAGTACACTGAATCTTACTCCAACTATAGCCAGGAGCCCAGTGCTTAGAATTTACTCTCACTTTAGCCAGTAGCCCAGTGCGCAGAATCTTACTCCCCCTGTAGCAAGTGGCCCAGTGCACAGAATCTTACTCCCACTATAGCCAGCAGCCCAGCGTGCAGAATCTTACTCCCCCTGTAGCAAGTTGCACGGTGTGTAGAATCTTACTCCCCCTGTAGCCAGTAGCCCAGTGCACTGACTCTTACACCCACTATAGCCAGTAGCACAGTGCACTGAATCTTACTCCCACTGTCGCCAGTAGCCCAGTGCACTGAATTTTACTCCCACTGTAGCAAGGGGCCCAGTGCGCAGAATCTTGATCTCACTGTAGCTAGTGGCCCAGTGAATAGAATCTTACTCCCCCTGTAGCCAGTAGCCCAGTGCGCAGAATCTTACTCCCCTGTAGCAAGTGGCCCGGTGCACTGAATCTTACTCCCCCTGTAGCAAGTGGCACCATGCACTGAATCGTACTCCCCCTGTAGCAAGTGGCACCATGCACTGAATCTTACTCCCACTGTAGCCAGTAGCCCAGTAGACAGATTCTTCCTCCCCCTGTAGCTAGTAGCCCAATGTGCAGACTTTTACTCCCCCTGTAGGTGGCGGCACAGTGTGCAGAATCTTACTCCTCCTGCAGCAAGTGGCCCAGTGCGCAGAATCTTACACCCACTCTAGCAAGTGGCACGGTGTGCAGAATCTTACTCCCCCTGTAGCAAGTAGCCCAGTGCACTAAATCTTAATCCCACTGTAGCCAGCAGCCCAGTGCACTGAATCCTACTCCCACTGTAGCAAGTAGCCCAGTGCACTGAATCTTACTCCCACAGTAGCCAGTAGCCCCTTGGACAGAATCTTACTCCCTCTGTAGCTAATCGCCCAGTGCACTGAATCTTACTCCCCCTGTAGCAAGTGGCCCAGTGCACTGAATCTTACTCCCCCTGTAGCAAGTGGCACCATGCACAGAATCTTACTCCCACTGTGGCCAGTAGCCCAGTGCGCAGAATCTTATGTCCACTGTAGCCACTAGTCCAGTGCACTGAATCTTACTCCCACTATAGCCAGTAGCCCAGTGCACAGAATCTTACTCCCACTGTGGCGATTAGCCCAGTGCGCAGAATCTTATGTCCACTGTAGCCACTAGCCCAGTGCACAGAATCTTACTCCCACTGTGGCCAGTAGCCCAGTGCGCAGAATCTTATGCCCACTGTAGCCACTAGCCCAGTGCACTGAATCTTACTCCCCCTGTAGCAAGTAGCCCATGGCACAGAATCTTACTCCCACTGTAGCAAGTAGCCCAGTGCACAGAATCTTACTCCCACTGTAGCCAGTAGCCCAGTGCGCAGAATCTTACTTCCCCTATAGCAAGTGGCTCAGTGCACTGAATCTTACTCCCACTGTAGCCAGTATCCCAGTGCACTGGATTGTACTCCCCCTGTAGCAAGTGGCCCAGTGTATAGGATCTTACTCCCCCTGTAGCCAGGAGCCCAGTGCACTGAATCTTACCCCCACTGTAGACAGTAGCCCAGAGCACAGAATCTTACTCCCCCTGTAGCAAGTGGCGCAGTGCACAGAATCTTACTCTCACTGTAGCTCTTGGCCCAGTGCACAGAATCTTACTCCCACTGTAGCCACTAGCCCAGTACACTGAATCTTACTCCAACTATAGCCAGGAGCCCAGTGCTTAGAATTTACTCTCACTTTAGCCAGTAGCCCAGTGCGCAGAATCTTACTCCCCCTGTAGCAAGTGGCCCAGTGCACAGAATCTTACTCCCACTATAGCCAGCAGCCCAGCGTGCAGAATCTTACTCCCCCTGTAGCAAGTTGCACGGTGTGTAGAATCTTACTCCCCCTGTAGCAAGTTGCACGGTGTGTAGAATCTTACTCCCCCTGTAGCCAGTAGCCCAGTGCACTGGATCTTACTCCCCCTGTATCAAGTGGCCCAGAGCACAGAATCTTACTCCCCCTGTAGCCAGTAGCCCAGTGCACTGGATCTTACTCCCCCTGTATCAAGTGGCCCAGAGCACAGAATCTTACTCCCCCTGTAGCCAGTAGCCCAGTGCACTGAATCTTACTCCCACTGTCGCCAGTAGCCCAGTGCACTGAATTTTACTCCCACTGTAGCAAGGGGCCCAGTGCGCAGAATCTTGATCTCACTGTAGCTAGTGGCCCAGTGAATAGAATCTTACTCCCCCTGTAGCCAGTAGCCCAGTGCGCAGAATCTTACTCCCCCTGTAGCAAGTGGCCCGGTGCACTGAATCTTACTCCCCCTGTAGCAAGTGGCACCATGCACTGAATCTTACTCCCCCTGTAGCAAGTGGCACCATGCACTGAATCTTACTCCCACTGTAGCCAGTAGCCCAGTAGACAGATTCTTCCTCCCCCTGTAGCTAGTAGCCCAATGTGCAGACTTTTACTCCCCCTGTAGGTGGCGGCACAGTGTGCACAATCTTACTCCTCCTGCAGCAAGTGGCCCAGTGCGCAGAATCTTACACCCACTCTAGCAAGTGGCACGGTGTGCAGAATCTTACTCCCTCTGTAGCAAGTAGCCCAGTGCACTAAATCTTACTCCCCCTGTAGCAAGTGGCCCAGTGCACAGAATCTTACTCCCACTGTAGCCAGTAGCCCAGTGCACTGAATCTTACTCCCGCTGAAGCATGGGGCCCAGTGCGCAGAATCTTACTCCCCCTGTAGCAAGTGGCCCAGTGCGCAGAATCTTACTCCCACTATAGCCAGTAGCCCATCGTGCAGTATCTTACTCCCCCTGTAGGTGGTGGCACAGTGCGCAGAAATTTGCTCCCACTGTAGCCAGTAGCCCAGTGCGCAGAATCTTACTCCCCCTGTAGCAAGGGGCCCAGTACACAAAATCTTACTCCCCCTGTAGCTAGTAGTCCAGTGCGCAGAATCTTACTCCTCCTGTAGGTAGTGACACAGTGCGCAGAATCTTGCTCCCATTGTAGCCACTATCCCAGTGCGCTGAATCTTACACCCACTATTGTCAGTAGCCCTGTGCACTGAATATTACTCCCCCTGTAGCAAGTGGTCCAGTGCACAGAATCTTACTCCCACTGTAGCAAGTGGCCCAGTGCGCAGAATCTTACTCCCAGTATAGCCAGTAGCCCAGTGCGCAGAATCTTAGTCTCCCTGTAGCAAGTGGCTCAGTGCACTGAATCTTACTCCCCCTGCAGCAAGTGGCCCTGTGCACAGAATCTTACTCCCACTGTAGCCAGTAGCCCAGTGCACTGAATCTTATTCCCGCTGTAGCAAGGGGCCCAGTGCACAGATTCTTATTCCCCCTGTAGCTAGTAGCCCAGTGCGCAGAATCTTACTCCCCCTGTAGGTAGTGACACAGGGCGCAGAATCTTGCTCCCACTGTAGCCACTAGCCCAGTGCGCAGAATCTTACTCCCAGTATAGCCAGTAGCCCAGCATGCAGAATCTTCCTCCCACTCTAGCTAGTGACACAGTGCGCACAATCTTACTTCCACTGTAGCAAGTGGCCCACTACACAGAAGCTTACTCCCCATGTTGCGAGTTGCCCAGTGCACTGAACCCGACACCCACTGTAGCCAGTAGCCCAGTGCACAGAATCTTACTCCCCCTGTGGCCAGTAGCCCAGGGCGCAGAATCTTACTCCCACTGTGGCCAGTAGCCCAGTGCGCAGTATCTTATGCCCACTGCAGCCAGTAGCCCAGTGTACTGAATCTTACTCCCACTGTAGCCAGTAGCCCAGTGCGCAGAATCTTAGTCTCACTGTAGCAAGTGGCCCAGTGCACAGAATCTTACTCCCACTGTAGCCAGTAGCCCAGTGCGCAGAATCATACTCACCCTGGTGCAAGTGGCCCAGTGCACATAATCTTATTCCCCCTGTAGCTAGAGGCCCAGTGCACAGAATCTTACTCCCACTGTAGCCAGTAGCCCAGTGCACAGAATCATACTCACCCTGTAGCAAGTGGCCCAGTGCACATAATCTTATTCCCCCTGTAGCTAGAGGCCCAGTGCACAGAATCTTACTCCCACTGTGGCCAGTGGCCCAGTGCACTGAATCTTACCCTGTAGCAAGTGGCCCAGTGCACTGAATCTTATTCCCCCTGTAGCTAGAGGCCCAGTGCACAGAATCTTACCCCCACTGTAGCAAGTCGCACAGTGCACTGAATCTTACTCCCCCCGTAGCAAGTGGCCCAGTGCACTGAATCTTACTCTCACTGTAGCAAGTCGCCCAGTGCACTGAATCTTACTCCCCCTGTAGCAAGTGGCCCAGTGCACAGAATCTTACTCCCACTGTAACCTGTAGTCCAGTGCACAGACTCTTACTCCCCATGTAGCAACTGGCCCAGTGCACTGAATCTTACTCCCCCTGTTGCAAGGGGCCCAGTGCACAGAACCTTACTCCCACTGTAGCAAGTGGCCCAATGCACTGAATCTTACTCCCCCTGTAGCAAGTGGCCCAGTGCACAGAATCTTACTCCCACTGTGGCCAGTAACCCAGTGCGTAGAATCTTACTTCCCCTGTAGCTAATCGCCCAGAGCACTGAATCTTACTCCCCCTGTAGCTAGTGGCCTAGTGCACAGAATCTTACTCCCACTGTAACCAGTAGTCCAGTGAGCAGACTCTTACTCCCCCTGTAGCTAGAGGCCCAGTGCGCAGAATCTTACCCGCCCTCCCCACCTCCGTAGCAAGAGGCCCTGTGCACAGAATCTTACTCCCACTGTAGCCAGTAGCCCAGTGCACTGAATCTTATTCCCGCTGTAGCAAGGGGCCCAGTGCACAGATTCTTATTCCCCCTGTAGCTGGTAGCCCAGTGCGCAGAATCTTACTCCCCCTGTAGGTAGTGACACAGGGCGCAGAATCTTGCTCCCACTGTAGCCACTAGCCCAGTGCGCAGAATCTTACTCCCACTATTGTCAGTAGCCCTGTGCACTGAATATTACTCCCTCTGTAGCAAGTGGTCCAGTGCGCAGAATCTTACTCCCACTGTAGCTAGTGACACAGTGCGCACAATCTTACTTCCACTGTAGCAAGTGGCCCACTACACAGAAGCTTACTCCCAAAGTTGCAAGTTGCCCAGTGCACTGAACCCGACACCCACTGTAGCCAGTAGCCCAGTGCACAGAATCTTACTCCCCCTGTGGCCAGTAGCCCAGTGCGCAGTATCTTATGCCCACTGCAGCCAGTAGCCCAGTGTACTGAATCTTACTCCCACTGTAGCCCGTAGCCCAGTGCGCAGAATCTTAGTCTCACTGTAGCAAGTGGCCCAGTGCACAGATTCTTACTCCCACTGTGGCCAGTAGCCAGTGCACAGAATCTTACAACCCCTGTAGCCAGTAGCCCAGTGCACAGAATCTTACTCCCCCTGTAGCCAGTAGCCTGTGCACAGAATCTTACTACCCCTGTAGCAAGTGGCCCAGTGCACTGAATCTTACTCCCACAATAGCCAGTAGCCCAGCGTGCAGAATCTTACTCCCCCTGTAGCAAGTGGCACGGTGTGTAGAATCTTACTCCCCCTGTGGCCAGTAGCCCAGTGCGCAGAATCTTACTCCCCCTGTGGCCAGTAGCCCAGTGCGCAGTATCTTATGCGCACTGCAGTCAGTAGCCCAGTGTACTGAATCTTACTCCCACTGTAGCCAGTAGCCCAGTGCGCAGAATCTTAGTCTCACTGTAGCAAGTGGCCCAGTGCACTGAATCTTACTCCCCCTGTAGCAAGTGGCCCTGTGCACAGAATCTTACTCCCACTGTAGCCAGTAGCCCAGTGCACAGAATCTTATTCCCGCTGTAGCAAGGGGCCCAGTGCACAGATTCTTATTCCCCCTGTAGCTAGTAGCCCAGTGCGCAGAATCTTACTCCCCCTGTAGGTAGTGACACAGGGCGCAGAATCTTGCTCCCACTGTAGCCACTAGCCCAGTGCGCAGAATCTTACTCCCACTATTGTCAGTAGCCCTGTGCACTGAATATTACTCCCTCTGTAGCAAGTGGTCCAGTGCGCAGAATCTTACTCCCACTGTAGCTAGTGACACAGTGCGCACAATCTTACTTCCACTGTAGCAAGTGGCCCACTGCACAGAAGCTTACTCCCCATGTTGCAAGTTGCCCAGTGCACTGAACCCGACACCCACTGTAGCCAGTAGCCCAGTGCACAGAATCTTACTCCCCCTGTGGCCAGTAGCCCAGTGCGCAGAATCTTACTCCCACTGTGGCCAGTAGCCCAGTGCGCAGTATCTTATGCCCACTGCAGCCAGTAGCCCAGTGTACTGAATTTTACTCCCACTGTAGCCAGTAGCCCAGTGCGCAGAATCTTAGTCTCACTGTAGCAAGTGGCCCAGTGCACTGAATCTTACTCCCACTGTAGCCAGTAGCCCAGTGCACAGAATCATACTCACCCTGTAGCAAGTGGCCCAGTGCACATAATCTTATTCCCCTGTAGCTAGAGGCCCAGTGCACAGAATCTTACTCCCACTGTGGCCAGTGGCCCAGTGCACTGAATCTTACTCACCCTGTAGCAAGTGGCCCAGTGCACTGAATCTTATTCCCCCTGTAGCTAGAGGCCCAGTGCACAGAATCTTACCCCCACTGTAGCAAGTCGCACAGTGCACTGAATCTTACTCCCCCCGTAGCAAGTGGCCCAGTGCACAGAACCTTACTCGTCCTGTGGCCAGTAGCCCAGTGCGCAGTATCTTATGCCCACTGCAGCCAGTAGCCCAGTGTACTGAATCTTACTCCCACTGTAGCCAGTAGCCCAGTGCGCAGAATCTTAGTCTCACTGTAGCAAGTGGCCCAGTGCACTGAATCTTACATCCCTGTAGCAAGTGGCCCAGTGCACTGAATCTTACTCCCAATGTAGCCAGTAGTCCAGTGCGCAGAATCTTATTCCCACTGTAGCCAGTAGCCCAGTGCACTGAATCTTACACCCACTACAGCCAGTAGTCCAGTGCACTGAATCTTACTCCCACTATAGCAAGTCGCATAGTGCGCAGAATCTTACTCCCCCTGTAGCTCATGGCCCAGTGCACAGATTCTTACTCCCACTGTGGCCAGTAGCCAGTTCACAGAATCTTACTACCCCTGTAGCCAGTAGCCCAGTGCACAGAATCTTACTGCCCCTGTAGCAAGTGGCCCAGTGCACTGAATCTTACTCCCACTATAGCCAGTAGCCCAGCGTGCAGAATCTTACTTCCCCTGTAGCATGTGGCACGGTGTGTAGAATCTTACTCCCACTGTGGCCAGTAGCCCAGTGCGCAGAATCTTTCTCCCATGTAGACTCCCACTGTGGCCAGTAGCCCAGTGCACTGAATCCTACTCCCACTGCGGCTAGTAGCCCAGTGCACTAAATCTTACTCCCCCTGTAGCAAGTGGCTCAGTGCACTGAATCTTACTCCCCCTGAAGCAAGTGGCACCATGCACAGAATCTTACTCCCACTGTGGCCAGTAGCCCAGTGCGCAGAATCTTATGTCCACTGTAGCCACTAGCCCAGTGCACTGAATCTTACTCCCCCTGTAGCAAGTAGCCCAGTGCACAGAATCTTATTCCCGCTGTAGCAAGGGGCCCAGTGCACTGAATCTTACTCCCCCTGTAGCCAGTAGCCCAGTGCACAGAATCTTACTCCCAATGTAGCCAGTAGTCCAGTGCACAGAATCTTATTCCCACTGTAGCAAGTGGCCCAGTGCACTGAATCTTACTCCCCCTGAAGCAAGTGGCACCATGCACAGAATCTTACTCCCACTGTGGCCAGTAGCCCAGTGCGCAGAATCTTATGTCCACTGTAGCCACTAGCCCAGTGCACTGAATCTTACTCCCCCTGTAGCAAGTAGCCCAGTGCACAGAATCTTATTCCCACTGTAGCAAGTAGCCCAGTGCACAGAATCGTACTCCCGCTCTAGCTAGTGGCCCATTGAACAGAATCTTACTCCCCCTGTAGCCAGTAGCCCAGTGCGCAGAATCTTACTCCCCCTATAGCAAGTGGCTCAGTGCACTGTATCTTACTCCCACTGTGGCCAGTAGCCAGTTCACAGAATCTTACTACCCCTGTAGCCAGTAGCCCAGTGCACAGAATCTTACTGCCCCTGTAGCAAGTGGCCCAGTGCACTGAATCTTACTCCCAATGTAGCCAGTAGTCCAGTGCACAGAATCTTATTCCCACTGTAGCAAGTGGCCCAGTGCACTGAATCTTACTCCCACTATAGCCAGTAGCCCAGCGTGCAGAATCTTACTTCCCCTGTAGCATGTGGCACGGTGTGTAGAATCTTACTCCCACTGTGGCCAGTAGCCCAGTGCGCAGAATCTTTCTCCCATGTAGACTCCCACTGTGGCCAGTAGCCCAGTGCACTGAATCCTACTCCCACTGCGGCTAGTAGCCCAGTGCACTAAATCTTACTCCCCCTGTAGCAAGTGGCTCAGTGCACTGAATCTTACTCCCCCTGAAGCAAGTGGCACCATGCACAGAATCTTACTCCCACTGTGGCCATTAGCCCAGTGCGCAGAATCTTATGTCCACTGTAGCCACTAGCCCAGTGCACTGAATCTTACTCCCCCTGTAGCAAGTAGCCCATGGCACAGAATCTTATTCCCACTGTAGCAAGTAGCCCAGTGCACAGAATCGTACTCCCGCTCTAGCTAGTGGCCCATTGAACAGAATCTTACTCCCCCTGTAGCCAGTAGCCCAGTGCGCAGAATCTTACTCCCCCTATAGCAAGTGGCTCAGTGCACTGTATCTTAATCCCACTGTAGCAAGTGGCTCAGTGCACAGAATCTTACTCCCCCTGTAGCAAGTGGTCCAGTGCACAGAATCTAACTCCCACTGTAGCTAGTGACACAGTGCGCACAATCTTACTTCCACTGTAGCAAGTGGCCCACTGCACAGAAGCTTACTCCCCATGTTGCAAGTTGCCCAGTGCACTGAACCCAACTCCCACTGTAGCCAGTAGCCAAGTGCACAGAATCCTAATCCCCCTGTGGCCAGTAGCCCAGTGCGCAGTATCTTATGCCCACTGCAGCCAGTAGCCCAGTGTACTGAATCTTACTCCCACTGTAGCCAGTAGCCCAGTGCACTGAATCTTAGTCTCACTGTAGCAAGTGGCCCAGTGCACTGAATCTTACTCCCACTATAGCCAGTAGCCCAGCGTGCAGAATCTTACTCCCCCTGTAGCAAGTGGCCCAGTGCATTGAATCTTACTCCCACTATAGCCAGCAGCCCAGCGTGCAGAATCTTACTCCCCCTGTAGCAAGTGGCCCAGTGCACAGAATCTTACTCCCACTCTAGCTAGTGGCCCAGTGTACTGAATCTTACTCCCACTGTAGCCAGTAGCCCAGTGCGCAGAATCTTAGTCTCACTGTAGCAAGTGGCCCAGTGCACAGACTCTTACTCCCACTATAGCCAGTAGCCCAGTGCACTGAATCTTACTCGTCCTGTGGCCAGTAGCCCAGTGCGCAGTATCTTATGCCCTCTGCAGCCAGTAGCCCAGTGTACTGAATCTTACTCCCACTGTAGCCAGTAGCCCAGTGCGCAGAATCTTAGTCTCACTGTAGCAAGTGGCCCAGTGCACTGAATCTTACTCCCAATGTAGCCAGTAGTCCAGTGCACAGAATCTTATTCCCACTGTAGCCAGTAGCCCAGTGCACTGAATCTTACACCCACTACAGCCAGTAGTCCAGTGCACTGAATCTTACTCCCACTGTAGCAAGTCGCATAGTGCGCAGAATCTTACTCCCCCTGTAGCAAGTGGCCCAGTGTACTGAATCTTACTCCCACTATAGCCAGCAGCCCAGCGTGCAGAATCTTACTCCCCCTGTAGCAAGTGGCCCAGTGCACTGAATCTTACTCCCACTGTAGCAAGTAGCCCAGTGCGCAGAATCTTAGTCTCACTGTAGCAAGTGGCCCAGTGCACTGAATCTTACTCCCCCTGTAGCAAGTGGCCCAGTGCACAGAATCTTACTCCCACTGTAACCTGTAGTCCAGTGCACAGACTCTTACTCCCCATGTAGCAACTGGCCCAGTGCACTGAATCTTACTCCCCCTGTTGAAAGGGGCCCAGTGCACAGAACCTTACTCCCACTGTAACCAGTAGTCCAGTGAGCAGACTCTTACTCCCACTGCAGCCAGTAGCCCAGTGCGCAGAATCTTACTCCCGCTGTAGCAAGGGGCCCAGTGTGCAGAATCTTACTCCCACTGTAGCCAGTAGCCCATCGTGCAGAATCTTACTCCCCCTGTAGGGGGTGGCACAGTGCGCAGAAATTTGCTCCCATTGTAGCAAGTGGCTCAGTGCACAGAATCTTACTCTCACTGTAGCTCATAGCACAGTGTACAGAATCTTACTCCCACTGTCGCCAGTAGCCCAGTACACAGATTCTTACTCCCCCTGTAGCTAGTAGCCCAGTGCGCAGAATCTTACTCCCCCTGTAGGTAGTGACACACTGCGCAGAACCTTGCTCCCATTGTAGCCACTAGCCCAGTGCGCTGCATCTTACTCCCACTATTGTCAGTAGCCCTGTGCAGTGAACATTACTCCCCCTGTAGCAAGTGGCCCAGTGCGCAGAATCTTACTTCCCCTGTAGCCAGTAGCCCAATGCACTGAATCTTCTTCCAACTGTAGCCAGTAGCCCAGTGCACTGAATCTTACTCCTCCTGTAGCAAGTGGTCCAGTGCACAGAACCTTACTCCTACTGTAGCGAGTGACACAGTGCGCACAATCTTACTTCCACTGTAGCCAGTAGCCCAGTGCACAGAACCTTACTCGTCCTGTGGCCAGTAGCCCAGTGCGCAGTATCTTATGCCCACTGCAGCCAGTAGCCCAGTGTACTGAATCTTACTCCCACTGTAGCCAGTAGCCCAGTGCGCAGAATCTTAGTCTCACTGTAGCAAGTGGCCCAGTGCACTGAATCTTACATCCCTGTAGCAAGTGGCCCAGTGCACTGAATCTTACTCCCAATGTAGCCAGTAGTCCAGTGCGCAGAATCTTATTCCCACTGTAGCCAGTAGCCCAGTGCACTGAATCTTACACCCACTACAGCCAGTAGTCCAGTGCACTGAATCTTACTCCTACTATAGCAAGTCGCATAGTGCGCAGAATCTTACTCCCCCTGTAGCAAGTGGCCCAGTGTACTGAATCTTACTCCCACTATAGCCAGCAGCCCAGCGTGCAGAATCTTACTCCCCCTGTAGCAAGTGGCCCAGTGTACTGAATCTTACTCCCACTGTAGCCAGTAGCCCAGTGCGCAGAATCTTAGTCTCACTGTAGCAAGTGGCCCAGTGCACTGAATCTTACTCACCCTGTAGCAAGTGGCCCAGTGCACAGACTCTTACTCCCACTGTGGCCAGTCGCCCAGTGCACTGAATCTTACTCCCCCTGTAGCAAGTAGCCCAGTGCACAGAATCTTATTCCCGCTGTAGCAAGGGGCCCAGTGCACTGAATCTTACTCCCACTGTAGCAAGTGGCCCAGTGCACAGAATCTTCCTCCCACTGTGGCCAGTAACCCAGTGCGTAGAATCTTACTTCCCCTGTAGCTAATCGCCCAGAGCACTGAATCTTACTCCCCTTGTAGCTAGTGGCCTAGTGCACAGAATCTTACTCCCACTGTAACCAGTAGTCCAGTGAGCAGACTCTTACTCCCCCTGTAGCTAGAGGCCCAGTGCGCAGAATCTTACTCCCACTGTAGCCAGTAGCCCAGTGCACTGAATCTTTCTCCCCCTGTAGCAAGTGGTCCAGTGCACAGAATCTTACTCCCACTGTAGCAAGTGGCCCAGTGCGCAGAATCTTACTCCCGCTGTAGCAAGGGGCCCAGTGTGCAGAATCTTATTCCCACTGCAGCCAGTAGCCCAGTGCGCAGAATCTTACTCCCGCTGTAGCAAGGGGCCCAGTGTGCAGAATCTTACTCCCACTGTAGCCAGTAGCCCATCCTGCAGAATCTTACTCCCCCTGTAGGGGGTGGCACAGTGCGCAGAAATTTGCTCCCATTGTAGCAAGTGGCTCAGTGCACAGAATCTTATTCCCGCTGTAGCAAGGGGCCCAGTGCACTGAATCTTACTCCCACTGTAGCAAGTGGCCCAGTGCACAGAATCTTCCTCCCACTGTGGCCAGTAACCCAGTGCGTAGAATCTTACTTCCCCTGTAGCTAATCGCCCAGAGCACTGAATCTTACTCCCCTTGTAGCTAGTGGCCTAGTGCACAGAATCTTACTCCCACTGTAACCAGTAGTCCAGTGAGCAGACTCTTACTCCCCCTGTAGCTAGAGGCCCAGTGCGCAGAATCTTACTCCCACTGTAGCCAGTAGCCCAGTGCACTGAATCTTTCTCCCCCTGTAGCAAGTGGCCCAGTGCACAGAATCTTACTCCCACTGTAGCAAGTGGCCCAGTGCGCAGAATCTTACTCCCGCTGTAGCAAGGGGCCCAGTGTGCAGAATCTTATTCCCACTGCAGCCAGTAGCCCAGTGCGCAGAATCTTACTCCCGCTGTAGCAAGGGGCCCAGTGTGCAGAATCTTACTCCCACTGTAGCCAGTAGCCCATCCTGCAGAATCTTACTCCCCCTGTAGGGGGTGGCACAGTGCGCAGAAATTTGCTCCCATTGTAGCAAGTGGCTCAGTGCACAGAATCTTACTCCCCCTGTAGCAAGTGGCTCAGTGCACAGAATCTTACTCCCCCTGTAGCAAGTAGCCCAGTGCGTAGAATCTTAGTCTCACTGTAGCAAGTCGCCCAGTGCACTGAATCTTACTCCCCCTGTAGCAAGTGGCCCAGTGCACAGAATCTTACTCCCACTGTAACCTGTAGTCCAGTGCACAGACTCTTACTCCCCATGTAGCAACTGGCCCAGTGCACTGAATCTTACTCCCCCTGTTGAAAGGGGCCCAGTGCACAGAACCTTACTCCCACTGTAACCAGTAGTCCAGTGAGCAGACTCTTACTCCCACTGCAGCCAGTAGCCCAGTGCGCAGAATCTTACTCCCGCTGTAGCAAGGGGCCCAGTGTGCAGAATCTTACTCCCACTGTAGCCAGTAGCCCATCGTGCAGAATCTTACTCCCCCTGTAGGGGGTGGCACAGTGCGCAGAAATTTGCTCCCATTGTAGCAAGTGGCTCAGTGCACAGAATCTTACTCTCACTGTAGCTCATAGCACAGTGTACAGAATCTTACTCCCACTGTCGCCAGTAGCCCAGTACACAGATTCTTACTCCCCCTGCAGCTAGTAGCCCAGTGCGCAGAATCTTACTCCCCCTGTAGGTAGTGACACACTGCGCAGAACCTTGCTCCCATTGTAGCCACTAGCCCAGTGCGCTGCATCTTACTCCCACTATTGTCAGTAGCCCTGTGCAGTGAACATTACTCCCCCTGTAGCAAGTGGCCCAGTGCGCAGAATCTTACTTCCCCTGTAGCCAGTAGCCCAATGCACTGAATCTTCTTCCAACTGTAGCCAGTAGCCCAGTGCACTGAATCTTACTCCTCCTGTAGCAAGTGGTCCAGTGCACAGAACCTTACTCCTACTGTAGCGAGTGACACAGTGCGCACAATCTTACTTCCACTGTAGCCAGTAGCCCAGTGCACAGAACCTTACTCGTCCTGTGGCCAGTAGCCCAGTGCGCAGTATCTTATGCCCACTGCAGCCAGTAGCCCAGTGTACTGAATCTTACTCCCACTGTAGCCAGTAGCCCAGTGCGCAGAATCTTAGTCTCACTGTAGCAAGTGGCCCAGTGCACTGAATCTTACATCCCTGTAGCAAGTGGCCCAGTGCACTGAATCTTACTCCCAATGTAGCCAGTAGTCCAGTGCGCAGAATCTTATTCCCACTGTAGCCAGTAGCCCAGTGCACTGAATCTTACACCCACTACAGCCAGTAGTCCAGTGCACTGAATCTTACTCCCACTATAGCAAGTCGCATAGTGCGCAGAATCTTACTCCCCCTGTAGCAAGTGGCCCAGTGTACTGAATCTTACTCCCACTATAGCCAGCAGCCCAGCGTGCAGAATCTTACTCCCCCTGTAGCAAGTGGCCCAGTGCACTGAATCTTTCTCCCACTGTAGACCCCCACTGTGGCCAGTAGCCCAGTGCACTGGATCTTACTCCCCCTGTAGCAAGTGGCCCAGTGCACTGAATCTTACTCCCACTATAGCCAGTAGCCCAGTGCACAGAATCTTACTCCCACTGTGGCCAGTAGCCCAGTGCACAGAATCTTATGCCCACTGTAGCCACTAGCCCAGTGCACTGAATCTTACTCCCCCTGTAGCAAGTAGCCCAGTGCACAGAATCTTATTCCCGCTGTAGCAAGGGGCCCAGTGCACTGAATCTTACTCCCCCTGTAGCCAGTAGCCCAGTGCACACTATCTTACTCCCCCTGTAGCAAGTGGTCCAGTGCACAGAATCTTACTCCCACTGTAGCTAGTGACACAGTGCGCACAATCTTACTTCCACTGTAGCAAGTGGCCCACTGCACAGAAGCTTACTCCCCATGTTGCAAGTTGCCCAGTGCACTGAACCCGACTCCCACTGCAGCCAGTAGCCCAGTGTACTGAATCTTACTCCCACTGTAGCCAGTAGCCCAGTGCGCAGAATCTTAGTCTCACTGTAGCAAGTGGCCCAGTGCACTGAATCTTACATCCCTGTAGCAAGTGGCCCAGTGCACAGAATCTTACTCCCAATGCAGCCAGTAGTCCAGTGCACAGAATCTTATTCCCACTGTAGCAAGTGGCATAGTGCGCAGAATCTTACTCTCACTGTAGCTCATGGCCCAGTGCACAGATTCTTACTCTCACTGTGGCCAGTAGCCAGTTCACAGAATCTTACTACCCCTGTAGCCAGTAGCCCAGTGCACAGAATCTTACTGCCCCTGTAGCAAGTGGCCCAGTGCACTGAATCTTACTCCCAATGTAGCCAGTAGTCCAGTGCACAGAATCTTATTCCCACTGTAGCAAGTGGCCCAGTGCACTGAATCTTACTCCCACTATAGCCAGTAGCCCAGCGTGCAGAATCTTACTTCCCCTGTAGCATGTGGCACGGTGTGTAGAATCTTACTCCCACTGTGGCCAGTAGCCCAGTGCGCAGAATCTTTCTCCCACTGTAGACTCCCACTGTGGCCAGTAGCCCAGTGCACTGAATCCTACTCCCACTGCGGCTAGTAGCCCAGTGCACTAAATCTTACTCCCCCTGTAGCAAGTGGCTCAGTGCACTGAATCTTACTCCCCCCGAAGCAAGTGGCACCATGCACAGAATCTTACTCCCACTGTGGACAGTAGCCCAGTGCGCAGAATCTTATGTCCACTGTAGCCACTAGCCCAGTGCACTGAATCTTACTCCCCCTGTAGCAAGTAGCCCATGGCACAGAATCTTATTCCCACTGTAGCATGTAGCCCAGTGCACAGAATCGTACTCCCGCTCTAGCTAGTGGCCCAGTGAACAGAATCTTACTCCCCCTGTAGCCAGTAGCCCAGTGCGCAGAATCTTACTCCCCCTATAGCAAGTGGCTCAGTGCACTGTATCTTACTCCCACTGTAGCCAGTAGCCCAGTGCACTGAATCTTAATCCCACTGTAGCAAGTGGCTCAGTGCACAGAATCTTACTCCCCCTGTAGCAAGTGGTCCAGTGCACAGAATCTAACTCCCACTGTAGCTAGTGACACAGTGCGCACAATCTTACTTCCACTGTAGCAAGTGGCCCACTGCACAGAAGCTTACTCCCCATGTTGCAAGTTGCCCAGTGCACTGAACCCAACTCCCACTGTAGCCAGTAGCCAAGTGCACAGAATCCTAATCCCCCTGTGGCCAGTAGCCCAGTGCGCAGTATCTTATGCCCACTGCAGCCAGTAGCCCAGTGTACTGAATCTTACTCCCACTGTAGCCAGTAGCCCAGTGCACTGAATCTTAGTCTCACTGTAGCAAGTGGCCCAGTGCACTGAATCTTATTCCCGCTGTAGCAAGGGGCAGTGCACAGATTCTTACTCCCCCTGTAGCTAGTAGCCCAGTGCGCAGAATCTTACTCCCCCTGTAGGTAGTGACACAGGGCGCAGAATCTTGCTCCCACTGTAGCCACTATCCCAGTGCGCAGAATCTTACTCCCACTATTGTCAGTAGCCCTGTGCACTGAATATTACTCCCCCTGTAGCAAGTGGTCCAGTGCACAGAATCTTACTCCCACTGTAGCTAGTGACACAGTGCGCGCAATCTTACTTCCACTGTAGCAAGTGGCACACTGCACAGAAGCTTACTCCCCATGTTGCAAGTTGCCCAGTGCACTGAACCCGACACCCACTGTAGCCAGTAGCCCAGTGCACAGAATCTTACTCCCCCTGTGACCAGTAGCCCAGTGCGCAGTATCTTATGCCCACTGCAGCCAGTAGCCCAGTGTACTGAATCTTACTCCCACTGTAGCCAATAGCCCAGTGCGCAGAATCTTAGTCTCACTGTAGCAAGTGGCCCAGTGCACTGAATCTTACATCCCTGTAGCAAGTGGCCCAGTGCGCAGAATCTTACTCCCACTGTAGCCACTAGCCCAGTGCACAGAATCTTACTCACCCTGTAGCAAGTGGCCCAGTGCACATCATCTTATTCCCCCTGTAGCAAGTGGCCCAGTGCACAGACTCTTACTCCCCATGCAGCAACTGGCCCAGTGCACTGAATCTTACTCCCCCTGTTGCAAGGGGCCCAGTGCACAGAACCTTACTCCCACTGTAGCAAGTGGCCCAATGCACAGAATCCTACTCCCCACTGTAGCCAGTAGCCCAGTACACAGATTCTTACTCTCCCTGTAGCAAGTGGTCCAGCGCACAGAATCTTACTCCCACTGTAGCTAGTGACACAGTGCGCACAATCTTACTTCCACTGTAGCAAGTGGCACACTGCACAGAAGCTTACTCCCCATGTTGCAAGTTGCCCAGTGCACTGAACCCGACTCCCACTGTAGCCAGTAGCCCAGTGCACAGAATCTTACTCGTCCTGTGGCCAGTAGCCCAGTGCGCAGTATCTTATGCCCACTGCAGCCAGTAGCCCAGTGTACTGAATCTTACTCCCACTGTTGCCAGTAGCCCAGTGCGCAGAATCTTAGTCTCACTGTAGCAAGTGGCCCAGTGCACAGATTCTTACTCCCACTGTGGCCAGTAGCCAGTGCACAGAATCTTACTACCCCTGTAGCCAGTAGCCCAGTGCACAGAATCTTACTCCCCCTGTAGCCAGTAGCCTGTGCACAGAATCCTACTACCCCTGTAGCAAGAGGCCCAGTGCACTGAATCCTACTCCCACTATAGCCAGTAGCCCAGCGTGCAGAATCTTACTCCCCCTGTAGCAAGTGGCCCAGCGCACTGAATCTTACATCCCCTGTAGCAAGTGGCCCAGTGCACTGAATCTTACTCCCACTATAGCCAGTAACCCAGCGTGCAGAATCTTAACTCCCCCTGTAGCAAGTGGCCCAGTGCACTGAATCTTACATCCCCTGTAGCAAGTGGCCCAGTGCACTGAATCTTACTCCCACTATAGCCAGTAGCCCAGCGTGCAGAATCTTACTCCCACTGTAGCAAGTGGCCCAGTGCACTGAATCTTACTCCCACTATAGCCAGCAGCCCAGGGTGCAGAATCTTACTCCCCCTGTAGCAAGTGGCCCAGTGCACTGAATCTTTCTCCCACTGTAGACTCCCACTGTGGCCAGTAGCCCAGTGCACTGAATCCTACCCCCACTGCTGCCAGTAGCCCACTGCTCTGGATCTTACTCCCCCTGTAGCAAGTGGCTCAGTGCACTGAATCTTACTCCACCTGTAGCAAGTGGCACCATGCACAGAACCTTACTCCCACTGTGGACAGTAGCCCAGTGCGCAGAATCTTATGTCCACTGTAGCCACTAGCCCAGTGCACTGAATCTTACTCCCACTATAGCCAGTAGCCCAGTGCACAGAATCTTACTCCCACTGTGGCCAGTCGCCCAGTGCGCAGAATCTTATGCCCACTGTAGCCACTAGCCCAGTGCACTGAATCTTACTCCCCCTGTAGCAAGTAGCCCATGGCACAGAATCTTACTCCCACTGTAGCAAGTAGCCCAGTGCACTGAATCTTACTCCCATTCTAGCTAGTGGCCCAGTGAACAGAATCTTACTCCCCCTGTAGCCAGTAGCCCAGTGCACTGAATCTTACTCCCACTGTAGCCACTAGCCCAGTGCGCAGAATCTTAATCCCACTGTAGCAAGTGGCTCAGTGCACAGAATCGTACTCCCCCTGTGGCCAGTAGCCCAGTGCGCAGTATATTATGCCCACTGCAGCCAGTAGCCCAGTGCACTGAATCTTACTCCCACTATTGTCAGTAGCCCTGTGCACTGAATATTACTCCCCATGTAGCAAGTGGTCCAGTGCACAGACTCTTACTCCCACTGTAGCAAGTGGCCCAGTGCACAGAATCTTACTCCCAGTATAGCCAGTAACCCAGCATGCAGAATCTTACTCCCCCTGTAGCAAGTGGCCCAGTGCACTGAATCTTACTCCCCCTGTAGCAAGTGGCCCTGTACACAGAATCTTACTCCCACTGTAGCCAGTAGCCCAGTGCACTGAATCTTATTCCCGCTGTAGCAAGGGGCAGTGCACAGATTCTTTCTCCCCCTGTAGCTAGTAGCCCAGTGCGCAGAATCTTACTCCCCCTGTATGTAGTGACACAGGGCGCAGAATCTTGCTCCCACTGTAGCCACTATCCCAGTGCGCAGAATCTTACTCCCACTATTGTCAGTAGCCCTGTGCACTGAATATTACTCCCCCTGTAGCAAGTGGTCCAGTGCACAGACTCTTACTCCCACTGTAGCTAGTGACACAGTGCGCGCAATCTTACTTCCACTGTAGCAAGTGGCACACTGCACAGAAGCTTACTCCCCATGTTGCAAGTTGCCCAGTGCACTGAACCCAACTCCCACTGTAGCCAGTAGCCCAGTGCACAGAATCTTACTCCCCCTGTGACCAGTAGCCCAGTGCGCAGTATCTTATGCCCACTGCAGGCAGTAGCCCAGTGTACTGAATCTTACTCCCACTGTAGCCAGTAGCCCAGTGCGCAGAATCTTAGTCTCACTGTAGCAAGTGGCCCAGTGCACTGAATCTTACATCCCTGTAGCAAGTGGCCCAGTGCGCAGAATCTTACTCACACTGTAGCCACAAGCCCAGTGCACAGAATCTTACCCCCCCTGTAGCAAGTGGCCCAGTGCACATCATCTTATTCCCCCTGTAGCTAGAGGCCCAGTGCACAGAATCTTACCCCCACTGTAGCAAGTCGAACAGTGCACTGAATCTTACTCCCCCTGTAGCAAGTGGCCCAGTGCACAGACTCTTACTCCCCATGCAGCAACTGGCCCAGTGCACTGAATCTTACTCCCCCTGTTGCAAGGGGCCCAGTGCACAGAACCTTACTCCCACTGTAGCAAGTGGCCCAATGCACAGAATCCTACTCCCCACTGTAGCCAGTAGCCCAGTGCACAGAAACTTACTCCCACTGTAGCAAGTGGCCCAGTGCACAGAATCCTACTCCCCACTGTAGCCAGTAGCCCAGTGCGTAGAATCTTACTTCCCCTGTAGCTAATCGCCCAGAGCACTGAATCTTACTCCCGCTGTAGCTAGTGGCCTAGTGCACAGAATCTTACTCCCACTGTAACCAGTAGTCCAGTGAGCAGACTCTTACTCCCCCTGTAGCTAGAGGCCCAGTGCGCAGAATCTTACCCGCCCTCCCCCCCTCTGTAGCCAGTAGCCCAGTGCACAGAATCTTTCTCCCCCTGTAGCAAGTGGCCCAGCGCACTGAATCTTACTCCCACTGTAGCAAGTGGCCCAGTGCACAGAATCTTACTCCCACTGTAGCCAGTAGCCCATCATGCAGAATCTTACTCCCCCTGTAGGTGGTGGCACAGTGCGCAGAAATTTGCTCCCATTGTAGCAAGTGGCTCAGTGCACAGAATCTTACTCCCCCTGTAGCAAGGGGCCCAGTGCGCAGAATCTTACTCTTACTGTAGCTCATAGCACAGTGTACAGAATCTTACTCCCACTGTCGCCAGTAGCCCAGTACACAGATTCTTACTCCCCCTGTAGCTAGTAGCCCAGTGCGCAGAATCTTACTCCCTCTGTAGGTAGTGACACAGTGCGCAGAATCTTGCTCCCATTGTAGCCACTAGCCCAGTGCGCTGCATCTTACTCCCACTATTGTCAGTAGCCCTGTGCACTGAATATTACTCCCCCTGTAGCAAGTGGTCCAGTGCACAGAATCTTACTCCCACTGTAGCTAGTGACACAGTGCGCACAATCTTACTTCCACTGTAGCAAGTGGCACACTGCACAGAAGCTTACTCCCCATGTTGCAAGTTGCCCAGTGCACTGAACCCGACTCCCACTGTAGCCAGTAGCCCAGTGCACAGAATCCTATTCGTCCTGTGGCCAGTAGCCCAGTGCACAGTATCTTATGCCCACTGCAGCCAGTAGCCCAGTGTACTGAATCTTACTCCCACTGTAGCCAGTAGCCCAGTGCGCAGAATCTTAGTCTCACTGTAGCAAGTGGCCCAGTGCACAGATTCTTACTCCCACTGTGGCCAGTAGCCAGTGCACAGAATCTTACTACCCCTGTAGCCAGTAGCCCAGTGCACAGAATCTTACTCCCCCTGTAGCCAGTAGCCTGTGCACAGAATCCTACTACCCCTGTAGCAAGTGGCCAAGTGCACTGAATCCTACTCCCACTATAGCCAGTAGCCCAGCGTGCAGAATCTTACTCCCCCTGTAGCAAGTGGCCCAGCGCACTGAATCTTACATCCCCTGTAGCAAGTGGCCCAGTGCACTGAATCTTACTCCCACTATAGCCAGTAGCCCAGCGTGCAGAATCTTACTCCCCCTGTAGCAAGTGGCCCAGTGCACTGAATCTTACATCCCCTGTAGCAAGTGGCCCAGTGCACTGAATCTTACTTCCACGATAGCCAGTAGCCCAGCGTGCAGAATCTTACTCCCCCTGTAGCAAGTGGCCCAGTGCACTGAATCTTACTCCCACTATAGCCAGCAGCCCAGGGTGCAGAATCTTACTCCCCCTGTAGCAAGTGGCCCAGTGCACTGAATCTTTCTCCCACTGTAGACTCCCACTGTGGCCAGTAGCCCAGTGCACTGAATCCTACCCCCACTGCTGCCAGTAGCCCAGTGCTCTGGATCTTTCTCCCCCTGTAGCAAGTGGCTCAGTGCACTGAATCTTACTCCACCTGTAGCAAGTGGCACCATGCACAGAATCTTACTCCCACTGTGGACAGTAGCCCAGTGCGCAGAATCTTATGTCCACTGTAGCCACTAGCCCAGTGCACTGAATCTTACTCCCACTATAGCCAGTAGCCCAGTGCACAGAATCTTACTCCCAGTGTGGCCAGGAGCCCAGTGCGCAGAATCTTATGCCCACTGTAGCCACTAGCCCAGTGCACTGAATCTTACTCCCCCTGTAGCAAGTAGCCCATGGCACAGAATCTTACTCCCACTGTAGCAAGTAGCCCAGTGCACAGAATCTTACTCCCATTCTAGCTAGTGGCCCAGTGAACAGAATCTTACTCCCCCTGTAGCCAGTAGCCCAGTGCACTGAATCTTAATCCCACTGTAGCAAGTGGCTCAGTGCACAGAATCTTACTCCCCCTGTAGCAAGTGGTCCAGTGCACAGAATCTAACTCCCACTGTAGCTAATGACACAGTGCGCACAATCTTACTTCCACTGTAGCAAGTGGCCCACTGCACAGAAGCTTACTCCCCATGTTGCAAGTTGCCCAGTGCACTGAACCCAACTCCCACTGTAGCCAGTAGCCCAGTGCGCAGAATCTTAATCCCACTGTAGCAAGTGGCTCAGTGCACAGAATCGTACTCCCCCTGTGGCCAGTAGCCCAGTGCGCAGTATATTATGCCCACTGCAGCCAGTAGCCCAGTGTACTGAATCTTACTCCCACTGTAGCCAGTAGCCCAGTGCACTGAATCTTAGTCTCACTGTAGCAAGTGGCCCAGTGCACTGAATCTTACTCCCACTATAGCCAGTAGCCCAGCGTGCAGAATCTTACTCCCCCTGTAGCAAGTGGCCCAGTGCATTGAATCTTACTCCCACTATAGCCAGCAGCCCAGCGTGCAGAATCTTACTCCCCCTGTAGCAAGTGGCCCAGTGCACAGAATCTTACTCCCCCTGTAGCCAGTAGCCCAGTGCACAGAATCTTACTCCCACTCTAGCTAGTGGCCCAGTGTACTGAATCTTACTCCCACTGTAGCCAGTAGCCCAGTGCGCAGAATCTTAGTCTCACTGTAGCAAGTGGCCCAGTGCACAGAATCTTACTCCCACTGTAGCCAGTAGCCCAGTGCACATAATCTTATTCCCACTGTAGCCAGTAGCCCAGTGCACTGAATCTTACTCGTCCTGTGGCCAGTAGCCCAGTGCGCAGTATCTTATGCCCACTGCAGCCAGTAGCCCAGTGTACTGAATCTTACTCCCACTGTAGCCAGTAGCCCAGTGCACATAATCTTATTCCCACTGTAGCCAGTAGCCCAGTGCACTGAATCTTACTCGTCCTGTGGCCAGTAGCCCAGTGCGCAGTATCTTATGCCCACTGCAGCCAGTAGCCCAGTGTACTGAATCTTACTCCCACTGTAGCCAGTAGCCCAGTGCGCAGAATCTTAGTCTCACTGTAGCAAGTGGCCCAGTGCACTGAATCTTACATCCCTGTAGCAAGTGGCCCAGTGCACTGAATCTTACTCCCAATGTAGCCAGTAGTCCAGTGCGCAGAATCTTATTCCCACTGTAGCCAGTAGCCCAGTGCACTGAATCTTACACCCACTACAGCCAGTAGTCCAGTGCACTGAATCTTACTCCCACTGTAGCAAGTCGCATAGTGCGCAGAATCTTACTCCCCCTGTAGCAAGTGGCCCAGTGTACTGAATCTTACTCCCACTATAGCCAGCAGCCCAGCGTGCAGAATCTTACTCCCCCTGTAGCAAGTGGCCCAGTGTACTGAATCTTACTCCCACTGTAGCCAGTAGCCCAGTGCGCAGAATCTTAGTCTCACTGTAGCAAGTGGCCCAGTGCACTGAATCTTACTCACCCTGTAGCAAGTGGCCCAGTGCACTGAATCTTACTCTCACTGTAGCAAGTCGCCCAGTGCACTGAATCTTACTCCCCCTGTAGCAAGTGGCCCAGTGCACAGAATCTTACTCCCACTGTAACCTGTAGTCCAGTGCACAGACTCTTACTCCCCATGTAGCAATTGGCCCAGTGCACTGAATCTTACTCCCCCTGTTGCAAGGGGCCCAGTGCACAGAACCTTACTCCCACTGTAGCAAGTGGCCCAATGCACAGAATCTTAGTTCCCCCGTAGCAAGTGGCCCAGTGCACAGAATCTTACTCCCACTGTGGCCAGTAACCCAGTGCGTAGAATCTTACTTCCCCTGTAGCTAATCGCCCAGAGCACTGAATCTTACTCCCCCTGTAGCTAGTGGCCTAGTGCACAGAATCTTACTCCCACTGTCGCCAGTAGTCCAGTGAGCAGACTCTTACTCCCCCTGTAGCTAGAGGCCCAGTGCGCAGAATCTTACTCCTCCTGTAGGTAGTAACACAGTGCGCAGAATCTTGCTCCCATTGTAGCCACTAGCCCAGTGCGCTGAATCTTACTCCCACTATTGTCAGTAGCCCTGTGCAGTGAATATTACTCCCCCTGTAGCAAGTGGCCCAGTGTGCAGAATCTTACTTCCCCTGTAGCCAGTAGCCCAATGCACTGAATCTTCTTCCAACTGTAGCCAGTAGCCCAGTGCACTGAATCTTACTCCCACTATTGTCAGTAGCCCTGTGCACTGAATATTACTCCCCATGTAGCAAGTGGTCCAGTGCACAGACTCTTACTCCCACTGTAGCAAGTGGCCCAGTGCACAGAATCTTACTCCCAGTATAGCCAGTAACCCAGCATGCAGAATCTTACTCCCCCTGTAGCAAGTGGCCCAGTGCACTGAATCTTACTCCCCCTGTAGCAAGTGGCCCTGTACACAGAATCTTACTCCCACTGTAGCCAGTAGCCCAGTGCACTGAATCTTATTCCCGCTGTAGCAAGGGGCAGTGCACAGATTCTTTCTCCCCCTGTAGCTAGTAGCCCAGTGCGCAGAATCTTACTCCCCCTGTATGTAGTGACACAGGGCGCAGAATCTTGCTCCCACTGTAGCCACTATCCCAGTGCGCAGAATCTTACTCCCACTATTGTCAGTAGCCCTGTGCACTGAATATTACTCCCCCTGTAGCAAGTGGTCCAGTGCACAGAATCTTACTCCCACTGTAGCTAGTGACACAGTGCGCGCAATCTTACTTCCACTGTAGCAAGTGGCACACTGCACAGAAGCTTACTCCCCATGTTGCAAGTTGCCCAGTGCACTGAACCCGACACCCATTGTAGCCAGTAGCCCAGTGCACAGAATCTTACTCCCCCTGTGACCAGTAGCCCAGTGCGCAGTATCTTATGCCCACTGCAGGCAGTAGCCCAGTGTACTGAATCTTACTCCCACTGTAGCCAGTAGCCCAGTGCGCAGAATCTTAGTCTCACTGTAGCAAGTGGCCCAGTGCACTGAATCTTACATCCCTGTAGCAAGTGGCCCAGTGCGCAGAATCTTACTCACACTGTAGCCACAAGCCCAGTGCACAGAATCTTACCCCCCCTGTAGCAAGTGGCCCAGTGCACATCATCTTATTCCCCCTGTAGCTAGAGGCCCAGTGCACAGAATCTTACCCCCACTGTAGCAAGTCGAACAGTGCACTGAATCTTACTCCCCCTGTAGCGAGTGGCCCAGTGCACAGACTCTTACTCCCCATGCAGCAACTGGCCCAGTGCACTGAATCTTACTACCCCTGTTGCAAGGGGCCCAGTGCACAGAACCTTACTCCCACTGTAGCAAGTGGCCCAATGCACAGAATCCTACTCCTCACTGTAGCCAGTAGCCCAGTACACAGAAACTTACTCCCACTGTAGCAAGTGGCCCAGTGCACTGAATCTTACTCCCCCTGTAGCAAGTGGCCCAGTGCACAGAATCTTACTCCCACTATGGCCAGTAACCCAGTGCGTAGAATCTTACTTCCCCTGCAGCTAATCGCCCAGAGCACTGAATCTTACTCCCGCTGTAGCTAGTGGCCTAGTGCACAGAATCTTACTCCCACTGTAACCAGTAGTCCAGTGAGCAGACTCTTACTCCCCCTGTAGCTAGAGGCCCAGTGCGCAGAATCTTACTCCCACTGTAGCCAGTAGCCCAGTGCACTGAATCTTTCTCCCCCTGTAGCAAGTGGCCCAGTGCACTGAATCTTACTCCCACTGTAGCAAGTGGCCCAGTGCACAGAATCTTACTCCCACTGCAGCCAGTAGCCCATCGTGCAGAATCTTACTCCCCCTGTAGCAAGTGGCCCAGTGCACTGAATCTTACTCCCGCTGTAGCAAGTGGCCCAGTGCACAGAATCTTACTCCCACTGCAGCCAGTAGCCCAGTGTACAGAATCTTTCTCCCCCTGTAGCAAGTGGCCCAGTGCACTGAATCTTACTCCCACTGTAGCAAGTGGCCCAGTGCACAGAATCTTACTCCCACTGCAGCCAGTAGCCCATCGTGCAGAATCTTACTCCCCCTGTAGGTGGTGGCACAGTGCGCAGAAATTTGCTCCCATTGTAGCAAGTGGCTCAGTGCACAGAATCTTACTCCCCCTGTAGCAAGGGGCCCAGTGCGCAGAATCTTACTCCCCCTGTAGCAAGGGGCCCAGTGCGCAGAATCTTACTCTTACTGTAGCTCATAGCACAGTGTACAGAATCTTACTCCCACTGTCGCCAGTAGCCCAGTACACAGATTCTTACTCCCCCTGTAGCTAGTAGCCCAGTGCGCAGAATCTTACTCCCTCTGTAGGTAGTGACACAGTGCGCAGAATCTTGCTCCCATTGTAGCCACTAGCCCAGTGCGCTGCATCTTACTCCCACTATTGTCAGTAGCCCTGTGCACTGAATATTACTCCCCCTGTAGCAAGTGGTCCAGTGCACAGAATCTTACTCCCACTGTAGCTAGTGACACAGTGCGCACAATCTTACTTCCACTGTAGCAAGTGGCCCACTGCACAGAAGCTTACTCCCCATGTTGCAAGTTGCCCAGTGCACTGAACCCGACTCCCACTGTAGCCAGTAGCCCAGTGCACAGAATCTTACTCGTCCTGTGGCCAGTAGCCCAGTGCACAGTATCTTATGCCCACTGCAGCCAGTAGCCCAGTGTACTGAATCTTACTCCCACTGTAGCCAGTAGCCCAGTGCGCAGAATCTTAGTCTCACTGTAGCAAGTGGCCCAGTGCACAGATTCTTACTCCCACTGTGGCCAGTAGCCAGTGCACAGAATCTTACTACCCCTGTAGCCAGTAGCCCAGTGCACAGAATCTTACTCCCCCTGTAGCCAGTAGCCTGTGCACAGAATCCTACTACCCCTGTAGCAAGTGGCCCAGTGCACTGAATCCTACTCCCACTATAGCCAGCAGCCCAGCGTGCAGAATCTTACTCCCCCTGTAGCAAGTGGCCCAGCGCACTGAATCTTACATCCCCTGTAGCAAGTGGCCCAGTGCACTGAATCTTACTCCCACTATAGCCAGTAGCCCAGCGTGCAGAATCTTACTCCCCCTGTAGCAAGTGGCCCAGTGCACTGAATCTTACATCCCCTGTAGCAAGTGGCCCAGTGCACTGAATCTTACTTCCACGATAGCCAGTAGCCCAGCGTGCAGAATCTTACTCCCCCTGTAGCAAGTGGCCCAGTGCACTGAATCTTACTCCCACTATAGCCAGCAGCCCAGGGTGCAAAATCTTACTCCCCCTGTAGCAAGTGGCCCAGTGCACTGAATCTTTCTCCCACTGTAGACTCCCACTGTGGCCAGTAGCCCAGTGCACTGAATCCTACCCCCACTGCTGCCAGTAGCCCAGTGCTCTGGATCTTACTCCCCCTGTAGCAAGTGGCTCAGTGCACTGAATCTTACTCCCCCTGTAGCAAGTGGCACCATGCACAGAACCTTACTCCCACTGTGGACAGTAGCCCAGTGCGCAGAATCTTATGTCCACTGTAGCCACTAGCCCAGTGCACTGAATCTTACTCCCATTCTAGCTAGTGGCCCAGTGAACAGAATCTTACTCCCGCTGTAGCCAGTAGCCCAGTGCGCAGAATCTTAATCCCATTCTAGCTAGTGGCCCAGTGAACAGAATCTTACTCCCCCTGTAGCCAGTAGCCCAGTGCGCAGAATCTTAATCCCACTGTAGCAAGTGGCTCAGTGCACTGAATCTTACTCCCACTGTAGCCAGTAGCCCAGTGCACTGAATCTTACTCCCACTATAGCCAGTAGCCCAGCGTGCAGAATCTTACTCCCCCGATAGCAAGTGGCCCAGTGCACTGAATCTTACTCCCACTATAGCCAGCAGCCCAGGGTGCAGAATCTTACTCCCCCTGTAGCAAGTGGCCCAGTGCACTGAATCTTTCTCCCACTGTAGACTCCCACTGTGGCCAGTAGCCCAGTGCACTGAATCCTACCCCCACTGCGGCCAGTAGCCCAGTGCTCTGGATCTTACTCCCCCTGTAGCAAGTGGCACAGTGCACTGAATCTTACTCTCCCTGTAGCAAGTGGCACCATGCACAGAATCTTACTCCCACTGTGGACAGTAGCCCAGTGCGCAGAATCTTATGTCCACTGTAGCCACTAGCCCAGTGCACTGAATCTTACTCCCACTATAGCCAGTAGCCCAGTGCACAGAATCTTACTCCCACTGTGGCCAGTAGCCCAGTGCGCAGAATCTTATGCCCACTGTAGCCACTAGCCCAGTGCACTGAATCTTACTCCCCCTGTAGCAAGTAGCCCATGGCACAGAATCTCACTCCCACTGTAGCAAGTAGCCCAGTGTACAAAATCTTACTCCCATTCTAGCTAGTGGCCCAGTGAACAGAATCTTACTCCCCCTGTAGCCAGTAGCCCAGTGCGCAGAATCTTACTCCCCCTATAGCAAGTGGCTCAGTGCACTGAATCTTACTCCCACTGTAGCCAGTCGCCCAGCGCACTGGATTGTACTCCCCCTGTAGCAAGTGGCCCAGTGTATAGGATCTTACTCCCCCTGTAGCCAGGAGCCCAGTGCACTGAATCTTACCCCCACTGTAGACAATAGCCCAGAGCACAGAATCTTACTCCCCCTGTAGCAAGTGGCGCAGTGCACAGAATCTTACTCTCACTGTAGCTCTTGGCCCAGTGCACAGAATCTTACTCCCACTATAGCCAGTAGCCCAGTGCTTAGAATTTACTCTCACTTTAGCCAGTAGCCCAGTGCGCAGAATCTTACTCCCCCTGTAGCAAGTGGCCCAGTGCACAGAATCTTACTCTCACTGTAGCAAGTGGCCCAGTGCACAGAATCTTACTCCCACTGTAGCCAGTAGCCCAGTGCGCAGAATCTTACTCTCACTGTAGCAAGTGGCCCTGTGCACAGAATCTTACTCCCACTGTAGCAAGTGGCCCAGTGCACAGAATCTTACTCTCACTGTAGCAAGTGGCCCAGTGCACAGAATCTTACTCCCACTGTAGCCAGTAGCCCAGTGCGCAGAATCTTACTCTCACTGTAGCTAGTGGCTCAGTGCACAGAATCTTACTCCCCCTGTAGCAAGTAGCCCATGGCACAGAATCTTACTCCCACTGTAGCCAGTAGCCCAGTGCGCAGAATCTTACTCCCGCTATAGCAAGTGGCTCAGTGCACTGAATCTTACTCCCACTATAGCCAGTAGCCCAGTGCACTGGATTGTACTCCCCCTGTAGCAAGTGGCCCAGTGTATAGGATCTTACTCCCCCTGTAGCCAGTAGCCCAGAGCACAGAATCTTACTCCCCCTGTAGCAAGTGGCGCAGTGCACAGAATCTTACTCTCACTGTAGCTCTTGGCCAAGTGCACAGAATCTTACTCCCACTGTAGCCACTAGCCCAGTGCACTGAATCTTACTCCCACTATAGCCAGTAGCCCAGTGCTTAGAATTTACTCTCACTTTAGCCAGTAGCCCAGTGCGCAGAATCTTACTCCCCCTGTAGCAAGTGGCCTCGTGCACTGAATCTTACTCCCACTCTAGCCAGCAGCCCAGCGTGCAGAATCTTACTCCCCCTGTAGCAAGTGGCACGGTGTGTAGAATCTTACTCCCCCTGTAGCCAGTAGCCCAGTGCACTGGATCTTATTCCCCCTGTATCAAGTGGCCCAGAGCACAGAATCTTACTCCCACTGTAGCCAGGAGCCCAGTGCACAGAATCTTACTCCCCCTGTAGCCAGTAGCCCAGTGCACTGACTCTTACACCCACTATAGCCAGTAGCACAGTGTACTGAATCTTACTCCCACTGTCGCCAGTACCCCAGTGCACTGAATTTTACTCCCACTGTAGCAAGTGGCCCAGTGCACAGATTCTTACTCACACTGTGGCCAGTAGCCAGTGCACAGAATCTTACTACCCGTGTAGCCAGTAGCCCAGTGCACAGAATCTTACTACCCCTGTAGCCAGTAGCCTGTGCACAGAATCCTACTCCCACTATAGCCAGTAGCCCAGCGTGCAGAATCTTACTCCCCCTGTAGCAAGTGGCCCAGCGCACTGAATCCTACTCCCACTATAGCCAGTAGCCCAGCGTGCAGAATCTTACTCCCCCTGTAGCAAGTGGCCCAGCGCACTGAATCTTACATCCCCTGTAGCAAGTGGCCCAGTGCACTGAATCTTACTCCCACTATAGCCAGTAGCCCAGCGTGCAGAATCTTACTCCCCCTGCAGCAAGTGGCCCAGTGCACTGAATCTTACATCCCCTGTAGCAAGTGGCCCAGTGCACTGAATCTTACTTCCACGATAGCCAGTAGCCCAGCGTGCAGAATCTTACTCCCCCTGTAGCAAGTGGCCCAGTGCACTGAATCTTACTCCCACTATAGCCAGCAGCCCAGGGTGCAGAATCTTACTCCCCCTGTAGCAAGTGGCCCAGTGCACTGAATCTTTCTCCCACTGTAGACTCCCACTGTGGCCAGTAGCCCAGTGCACTGAATCCTACCCCCACTGCTGCCAGTAGCCCAGTGCTCTGTATCTTACTCCCCCTGTAGCAAGTGGCTCAGTGCACTGAATCTTACTCCCCCTGTAGCAAGTGGCACCATGCACAGAACCTTACTCCCACTGTGGACAGTAGCCCAGTGCGCAGAATCTTATGTCCACTGTAGCCACTAGCCCAGTGCACTGAATCTTACTCCCATTCTAGCTAGTGGCCCAGTGAACAGAATCTTACTCCCCCTGTAGCCAGTAGCCCAGTGCGCAGAATCTTAATCCCATTCTAGCTAGTGGCCCAGTGAACAGAATCTTACTCCCCCTGTAGCCAGTAGCCCAGTGCGCAGAATCTTAATCCCACTGTAGCAAGTGGCTCAGTGCACTGAATCTTACTCCCACTGTAGCCAGTAGCCCAGTGCACTGAATCTTACTCCCACTATAGCCAGTAGCCCAGCGTGCAGAATCTTACTCCCCCGATAGCAAGTGGCCCAGTGCACTGAATCTTACTCCCACTATAGCCAGCAGCCCAGGGTGCAGAATCTTACTCCCCCTGTAGCAAGTGGCCCAGTGCACTGAATCTTTCTCCCACTGTAGACTCCCACTGTGGCCAGTAGCCCAGTGCACTGAATCCTACCCCCACTGCGGCTAGTAGCCCAGTGCTCTGGATCTTACTCCCCCTGTAGCAAGTGGCACAGTGCACTGAATCTTACTCTCCCTGTAGCAAGTGGCACCATGCACAGAATCTTACTCCCACTGTGGACAGTAGCCCAGTGCGCAGAATCTTATGTCCACTGTAGCCACTAGCCCAGTGCACTGAATCTTACTCCCACTATAGCCAGTAGCCCAGTGCACAGAATCTTACTCCCACTGTGGCCAGTAGCCCAGTGCGCAGAATCTTATGCCCACTGTAGCCACTAGCCCAGTGCACTGAATCTTACTCCCCCTGTAGCAAGTAGCCCATGGCACAGAATCTCACTCCCACTGTAGCAAGTAGCCCAGTGTACAAAATCTTACTCCCATTCTAGCTAGTGGCCCAGTGAACAGAATCTTACTCCCCCTGTAGCCAGTAGCCCAGTGCGCAGAATCTTACTCCCCCTATAGCAAGTGGCTCAGTGCACTGAATCTTACTCCCACTGTAGCCAGTCGCCCAGCGCACTGGATTGTACTCCCCCTGTAGCAAGTGGCCCAGTGTATAGGATCTTACTCCCCCTGTAGCCAGGAGCCCAGTGCACTGAATCTTACCCCCACTGTAGACAATAGCCCAGAGCACAGAATCTTACTCCCCCTGTAGCAAGTGGCGCAGTGCACAGAATCTTACTCTCACTGTAGCTCTTGGCCCAGTGCACAGAATCTTACTCCCACTGTAGCCAGTAGCCCAGTACACTGAATCTTACTCCAACTATAGCCAGTAGCCCAGTGCTTAGAATTTACTCTCACTTTAGCCAGTAGCCCAGTGCGCAGAATCTTACTCCCCCTGTAGCAAGTGGCCCAGTGCACAGAATCTTACTCTCACTGTAGCAAGTGGCCCAGTGCACAGAATCTTACTCCCACTGTAGCCAGTAGCCCAGTGCGCAGAATCTTACTCTCACTGTAGCAAGTGGCCCTGTGCACAGAATCTTACTCCCACTGTAGCAAGTGGCCCAGTGCACAGAATCTTACTCTCACTGTAGCAAGTGGCCCAGTGCACAGAATCTTACAACCACTGTCGCCAGTAGCCCAGTGCGCAGAATCTTACTCTCACTGTAGCTAGTGGCTCAGTGCACAGAATCTTACTCCCCCTGTAGCAAGTAGCCCATGGCACAGAATCTTACTCCCACTGTAGCAAGTGGCCCAGTGCACAGAATCTTACTCCCACTGTAGCCAGTAGCCCAGTGCGCAGAATCTTACTCCCCCTATAGCAAGTGGCTCAGTGCACTGAATCTTACTCCCACTATAGCCAGTAGCCCAGTGCACTGGATTGTACTCCCCCTGTAGCAAGTGGCCCAGTGTATAGGATCTTACTCCCCCTGTAGCCAGGAGCCCAGTGCTTAGAATTTACTCTCACTTTAGCCAGTAGCCCAGTGCGCAGAATCTTACTCCCCCTGTAGCAAGTGGCCCAGTGCACAGAATCTTACTCTCACTGTAGCAAGTGGCCCAGTGCACAGAATCTTACTCCCACTGTAGCCAGTAGCCCAGTGCGCAGAATCTTACTCTCACTGTAGCAAGTGGCCCAGTGCACAGAATCTTACTCTCACTGTAGCAAGTGGCCCAGTGCACAGAATCTTACTCCCACTGTAGCCAGTAGCCCAGTGCGCAGAATCTTACTCTCACTGTAGCTAGTGGCTCAGTGCACAGAATCTTACTCCCCCTGTAGCAAGTAGCCCATGGCACAGAATCTTACTCCCACTGTAGCAAGTGGCCCAGTGCACAGAATCTTACTCCCACTGTAGCCAGTAGCCCAGTGCGCAGAATCTTACTCCCGCTATAGCAAGTGGCTCAGTGCACTGAATCTTACTCCCACTATAGCCAGTAGCCCAGTGCACTGGATTGTACTCCCCCTGTAGCAAGTGGCCCAGTGTATAGGATCTTACTCCCCCTGTAGCCAGGAGCCCAGTGCACTGAATCTACCCCCACTGTAGACAGTAGCCCAGAGCACAGAATCTTACTCCCCCTGTAGCAAGTGGCGCAGTGCACAGAATCTTACTCTCACTGTAGCTCTTGGCCAAGTGCACAGAATCTTACTCCCACTGTAGCCACTAGCCCAGTGCACTGAATCTTACTCCCACTATAGCCAGTAGCCCAGTGCTTAGAATTTACTCTCACTTTAGCCAGTAGCCCAGTGCGCAGAATCTTACTCCCCCTGTAGCAAGTGGCCTCGTGCACTGAATCTTACTCCCACTCTAGCCAGTAGCCCAGTGCGCAGAATCTTACTCTCACTGTAGCAAGTGGCCCAGTGCACAGAATCTTACTCCCACTGTAGCCAGTAGCCCAGTGCGCAGAATCTTACTCTCACTGTAGCAAGTGGCCCTGTGCACAGAATCTTACTCCCACTGTAGCAAGTGGCCCAGTGCACAGAATCTTACTCTCACTGTAGCAAGTGGCCCAGTGCACAGAATCTTACTCCCACTGTAGCCAGTAGCCCAGTGCGCAGAATCTTACTCTCACTGTAGCTAGTGGCTCAGTGCACAGAATCTTACTCCCCCTGTAGCAAGTAGCCCATGGCACAGAATCTTACTCCCACTGTAGCCAGTAGCCCAGTGCGCAGAATCTCACTCCCCCTGTAGCAAGTGGCCTCGTGCACTGAATCTTACTCCCACTCTAGCCAGCAGCCCAGCGTGCAGAATCTTACTCCCCCTGTAGCAAGTGGCACGGTGTGTAGAATCTTACTCCCCCTGTAGCCAGTAGCCCAGTGCACTGGATCTTATTCCCCCTGTATCAAGTGGCCCAGAGCACAGAATCTTACTCCCACTGTAGCCAGGAGCCCAGTGCACAGAATCTTACTCCCCCTGTAGCCAGTAGCCCAGTGCACTGACTCTTACACCCACTATAGCCAGTAGCACAGTGTACTGAATCTTACTCCCACTGTCGCCAGTACCCCAGTGCACTGAATTTTACTCCCACTGTAGCAAGTGGCCCAGTGCACAGATTCTTACTCACACTGTGGCCAGTAGCCAGTGCACAGAATCTTACTACCCGTGTAGCCAGTAGCCCAGTGCACAGAATCTTACTACCCCTGTAGCCAGTAGCCTGTGCACAGAATCCTACTCCCACTATAGCCAGTAGCCCAGCGTGCAGAATCTTACTCCCCCTGTAGCAAGTGGCCCAGCGCACTGAATCCTACTCCCACTATAGCCAGTAGCCCAGCGTGCAGAATCTTACTCCCCCTGTAGCAAGTGGCCCAGCGCACTGAATCTTACATCCCCTGTAGCAAGTGGCCCAGTGCACTGAATCTTACTCCCACTATAGCCAGTAGCCCAGCGTGCAGAATCTTACTCCCCCTGCAGCAAGTGGCCCAGTGCACTGAATCTTACATCCCCTGTAGCAAGTGGCCCAGTGCACTGAATCTTACTTCCACGATAGCCAGTAGCCCAGCGTGCAGAATCTTACTCCCCCTGTAGCAAGTGGCCCAGTGCACTGAATCTTACTCCCACTATAGCCAGCAGCCCAGGGTGCAGAATCTTACTCCCCCTGTAGCAAGTGGCCCAGTGCACTGAATCTTTCTCCCACTGTAGACTCCCACTGTGGCCAGTAGCCCAGTGCACTGAATCCTACCCCCACTGCTGCCAGTAGCCCAGTGCTCTGGATCTTACTCCCCCTGTAGCAAGTGGCTCAGTGCACTGAATCTTACTCCCCCTGTAGCAAGTGGCACCATGCACAGAACCTTACTCCCACTGTGGACAGTAGCCCAGTGCGCAGAATCTTATGTCCACTGTAGCCACTAGCCCAGTGCACTGAATCTTACTCCCATTCTAGCTAGTGGCCCAGTGAACAGAATCTTACTCCCCCTGTAGCCAGTAGCCCAGTGCGCAGAATCTTAATCCCATTCTAGCTAGTGGCCCAGTGAACAGAATCTTACTCCCCCTGTAGCCAGTAGCCCAGTGCGCAGAATCTTAATCCCACTGTAGCAAGTGGCTCAGTGCACTGAATCTTACTCCCACTGTAGCCAGTAGCCCAGTGCACTGAATCTTACTCCCACTATAGCCAGTAGCCCAGCGTGCAGAATCTTACTCCCCCGATAGCAAGTGGCCCAGTGCACTGAATCTTACTCCCACTATAGCCAGCAGCCCAGGGTGCAGAATCTTACTCCCCCTGTAGCAAGTGGCCCAGTGCACTGAATCTTTCTCCCACTGTAGACTCCCACTGTGGCCAGTAGCCCAGTGCACTGAATCCTACCCCCACTGCGGCTAGTAGCCCAGTGCTCTGGATCTTACTCCCCCTGTAGCAAGTGGCACAGTGCACTGAATCTTACTCTCCCTGTAGCAAGTGGCACCATGCACAGAATCTTACTCCCACTGTGGACAGTAGCCCAGTGCGCAGAATCTTATGTCCACTGTAGCCACTAGCCCAGTGCACTGAATCTTACTCCCACTATAGCCAGTAGCCCAGTGCACAGAATCTTACTCCCACTGTGGCCAGTAGCCCAGTGCGCAGAATCTTATGCCCACTGTAGCCACTAGCCCAGTGCACTGAATCTTACTCCCCCTGTAGCAAGTAGCCCATGGCACAGAATCTCACTCCCACTGTAGCAAGTAGCCCAGTGTACAAAATCTTACTCCCATTCTAGCTAGTGGCCCAGTGAACAGAATCTTACTCCCCCTGTAGCCAGTAGCCCAGTGCGCAGAATCTTACTCCCCCTATAGCAAGTGGCTCAGTGCACTGAATCTTACTCCCACTGTAGCCAGTCGCCCAGCGCACTGGATTGTACTCCCCCTGTAGCAAGTGGCCCAGTGTATAGGATCTTACTCCCCCTGTAGCCAGGAGCCCAGTGCACTGAATCTTACCCCCACTGTAGACAATAGCCCAGAGCACAGAATCTTACTCCCCCTGTAGCAAGTGGCGCAGTGCACAGAATCTTACTCTCACTGTAGCTCTTGGCCCAGTGCACAGAATCTTACTCCCACTGTAGCCAGTAGCCCAGTACACTGAATCTTACTCCAACTATAGCCAGTAGCCCAGTGCTTAGAATTTACTCTCACTTTAGCCAGTAGCCCAGTGCGCAGAATCTTACTCCCCCTGTAGCAAGTGGCCCAGTGCACAGAATCTTACTCTCACTGTAGCAAGTGGCCCAGTGCACAGAATCTTACTCCCACTGTAGCCAGTAGCCCAGTGCGCAGAATCTTACTCTCACTGTAGCAAGTGGCCCTGTGCACAGAATCTTACTCCCACTGTAGCAAGTGGCCCAGTGCACAGAATCTTACTCTCACTGTAGCAAGTGGCCCAGTGCACAGAATCTTACAACCACTGTCGCCAGTAGCCCAGTGCGCAGAATCTTACTCTCACTGTAGCTAGTGGCTCAGTGCACAGAATCTTACTCCCCCTGTAGCAAGTAGCCCATGGCACAGAATCTTACTCCCACTGTAGCAAGTGGCCCAGTGCACAGAATCTTACTCCCACTGTAGCCAGTAGCCCAGTGCGCAGAATCTTACTCCCCCTATAGCAAGTGGCTCAGTGCACTGAATCTTACTCCCACTATAGCCAGTAGCCCAGTGCACTGGATTGTACTCCCCCTGTAGCAAGTGGCCCAGTGTATAGGATCTTACTCCCCCTGTAGCCAGGAGCCCAGTGCTTAGAATTTACTCTCACTTTAGCCAGTAGCCCAGTGCGCAGAATCTTACTCCCCCTGTAGCAAGTGGCCCAGTGCACAGAATCTTACTCTCACTGTAGCAAGTGGCCCAGTGCACAGAATCTTACTCCCACTGTAGCCAGTAGCCCAGTGCGCAGAATCTTACTCTCACTGTAGCAAGTGGCCCAGTGCACAGAATCTTACTCTCACTGTAGCAAGTGGCCCAGTGCACAGAATCTTACTCCCACTGTAGCCAGTAGCCCAGTGCGCAGAATCTTACTCTCACTGTAGCTAGTGGCTCAGTGCACAGAATCTTACTCCCCCTGTAGCAAGTAGCCCATGGCACAGAATCTTACTCCCACTGTAGCAAGTGGCCCAGTGCACAGAATCTTACTCCCACTGTAGCCAGTAGCCCAGTGCGCAGAATCTTACTCCCGCTATAGCAAGTGGCTCAGTGCACTGAATCTTACTCCCACTATAGCCAGTAGCCCAGTGCACTGGATTGTACTCCCCCTGTAGCAAGTGGCCCAGTGTATAGGATCTTACTCCCCCTGTAGCCAGGAGCCCAGTGCACTGAATCTACCCCCACTGTAGACAGTAGCCCAGAGCACAGAATCTTACTCCCCCTGTAGCAAGTGGCGCAGTGCACAGAATCTTACTCTCACTGTAGCTCTTGGCCAAGTGCACAGAATCTTACTCCCACTGTAGCCACTAGCCCAGTGCACTGAATCTTACTCCCACTATAGCCAGTAGCCCAGTGCTTAGAATTTACTCTCACTTTAGCCAGTAGCCCAGTGCGCAGAATCTTACTCCCCCTGTAGCAAGTGGCCTCGTGCACTGAATCTTACTCCCACTCTAGCCAGCAGCCCAGCGTGCAGAATCTTACTCCCCCTGTAGCAAGTGGCACGGTGTGTAGAATCTTACTCCCCCTGTAGCCAGTAGCCCAGTGCACTGGATCTTATTCCCCCTGTATCAAGTGGCCCAGAGCACAGAATCTTACTCCCACTGTAGCCAGGAGCCCAGTGCACAGAATCTTACTCCCCCTGTAGCCAGTAGCCCAGTGCACTGACTCTTACACCCACTATAGCCAGTAGCACAGTGTACTGAATCTTACTCCCACTGTCGCCAGTACCCCAGTGCACTGAATTTTACTCCCACTGTAGCAAGTGGCCCAGTGCACAGATTCTTACTCACACTGTGGCCAGTAGCCAGTGCACAGAATCTTACTACCCGTGTAGCCAGTAGCCCAGTGCACAGAATCTTACTACCCCTGTAGCCAGTAGCCTGTGCACAGAATCCTACTCCCACTATAGCCAGTAGCCCAGCGTGCAGAATCTTACTCCCCCTGTAGCAAGTGGCCCAGCGCACTGAATCCTACTCCCACTATAGCCAGTAGCCCAGCGTGCAGAATCTTACTCCCCCTGTAGCAAGTGGCCCAGCGCACTGAATCTTACATCCCCTGTAGCAAGTGGCCCAGTGCACTGAATCTTACTCCCACTATAGCCAGTAGCCCAGCGTGCAGAATCTTACTCCCCCTGTAGCAAGTGGCCCAGTGCACTGAATCTTACATCCCCTGTAGCAAGTGGCCCAGTGCACTGAATCTTACTTCCACGATAGCCAGTAGCCCAGCGTGCAGAATCTTACTCCCCCTGTAGCAAGTGGCCCAGTGCACTGAATCTTACTCCCACTATAGCCAGCAGCCCAGGGTGCAGAATCTTACTCCCCCTGTAGCAAGTGGCCCAGTGCACTGAATCTTTCTCCCACTGTAGACTCCCACTGTGGCCAGTAGCCCAGTGCACTGAATCCTACCCCCACTGCTGCCAGTAGCCCAGTGCTCTGGATCTTACTCCCCCTGTAGCAAGTGGCTCAGTGCACTGAATCTTACTCCCCCTGTAGCAAGTGGCACCATGCACAGAACCTTACTCCCACTGTGGACAGTAGCCCAGTGCGCAGAATCTTATGTCCACTGTAGCCACTAGCCCAGTGCACTGAATCTTACTCCCATTCTAGCTAGTGGCCCAGTGAACAGAATCTTACTCCCCCTGTAGCCAGTAGCCCAGTGCGCAGAATCTTAATCCCATTCTAGCTAGTGGCCCAGTGAACAGAATCTTACTCCCCCTGTAGCCAGTAGCCCAGTGCGCAGAATCTTAATCCCACTGTAGCAAGTGGCTCAGTGCACTGAATCTTACTCCCACTGTAGCCAGTAGCCCAGTGCACTGAATCTTACTCCCACTATAGCCAGTAGCCCAGCGTGCAGAATCTTACTCCCCCGATAGCAAGTGGCCCAGTGCACTGAATCTTACTCCCACTATAGCCAGCAGCCCAGGGTGCAGAATCTTACTCCCCCTGTAGCAAGTGGCCCAGTGCACTGAATCTTTCTCCCACTGTAGACTCCCACTGTGGCCAGTAGCCCAGTGCACTGAATCCTACCCCCACTGCGGCCAGTAGCCCAGTGCTCTGGATCTTACTCCCCCTGTAGCAAGTGGCACAGTGCACTGAATCTTACTCTCCCTGTAGCAAGTGGCACCATGCACAGAATCTTACTCCCACTGTGGACAGTAGCCCAGTGCGCAGAATCTTATGTCCACTGTAGCCACTAGCCCAGTGCACTGAATCTTACTCCCACTATAGCCAGTAGCCCAGTGCACAGAATCTTACTCCCACTGTGGCCAGTAGCCCAGTGCGCAGAATCTTATGCCCACTGTAGCCACTAGCCCAGTGCACTGAATCTTACTCCCCCTGTAGCAAGTAGCCCATGGCACAGAATCTTACTCCCACTGTAGCAAGTAGCCCAGTGTACAAAATCTTACTCCCATTCTAGCTAGTGGCCCAGTGAACAGAATCTTACTCCCCCTGTAGCCAGTAGCCCAGTGCGCAGAATCTTACTCCCCCTATAGCAAGTGGCTCAGTGCACTGAATCTTACTCCCACTGTAGCCAGTCGCCCAGCGCACTGGATTGTACTCCCCCTGTAGCAAGTGGCCCAGTGTATAGGATCTTACTCCCCCTGTAGCCAGGAGCCCAGTGCACTGAATCTTACCCCCACTGTAGACAACAGCCCAGAGCACAGAATCTTACTCCCCCTGTAGCAAGTGGCGCAGTGCACAGAATCTTACTCTCACTGTAGCTCTTGGCCCAGTGCACAGAATCTTACTCCCACTGTAGCCAGTAGCCCAGTACACTGAATCTTACTCCAACTATAGCCAGTAGCCCAGTGCTTAGAATTTACTCTCACTTTAGCCAGTAGCCCAGTGCGCAGAATCTTACTCCCCCTGTAGCAAGTGGCCCAGTGCACAGAATCTTACTCTCACTGTAGCAAGTGGCCCAGTGCACAGAATCTTACTCCCACTGTAGCCAGTAGCCCAGTGCGCAGAATCTTACTCTCACTGTAGCAAGTGGCCCTGTGCACAGAATCTTACTCCCACTGTAGCAAGTGGCCCAGTGCACAGAATCTTACTCTCACTGTAGCAAGTGGCCCAGTGCACAGAATCTTACTCCCACTGTCGCCAGTAGCCCAGTGCGCAGAATCTTACTCTCACTGTAGCTAGTGGCTCAGTGCACAGAATCTTACTCCCCCTGTAGCAAGTAGCCCATGGCACAGAATCTTACTCCCACTGTAGCAAGTGGCCCAGTGCACAGAATCTTACTCCCACTGTAGCCAGTAGCCCAGTGCGCAGAATCTTACTCCCCCTATAGCAAGTGGCTCAGTGCACTGAATCTTACTCCCACTATAGCCAGTAGCCCAGTGCACTGGATTGTACTCCCCCTGTAGCAAGTGGCCCAGTGTATAGGATCTTACTCCCCCTGTAGCCAGGAGCCCAGTGCACTGAATCTACCCCCACTGTAGACAGTAGCCCAGAGCACAGAATCTTACTCCCCCTGTAGCAAGTGGCGCAGTGCACAGAATCTTACTCTCACTGTAGCTCTTGGCCAAGTGCACAGAATCTTACTCCCACTGTAGCCACTAGCCCAGTGCACTGAATCTTACTTCCACTATAGCCAGTAGCCCAGTGCTTAGAATTTACTCTCACTTTAGCCAGTAGCCCAGTGCGCAGAATCTTACTCCCCCTGTAGCAAGTGGCCTAGTGCACTGAATCTTACTCCCACTCTAGCCAGCAGCCCAGCGTGCAGAATCTTACTCCCCCTGTAGCAAGTGGCACGGTGTGTAGAATCTTACTCCCCCTGTAGCCAGTAGCCCAGTGCACTGGATCTTATTCCCCCTGTATCAAGTGGCCCAGAGCACAGAATCTTACTCCCACTGTAGCCAGGAGCCCAGTGCACAGAATCTTACTCCCCCTGTAGCCAGTAGCCCAGTGCACTGACTCTTACACCCACTATAGCCAGTAGCACAGTGTACTGAATCTTACTCCCACTGTCGCCAGTACCCCAGTGCACTGAATTTTACTCCCACTGTAGCAAGTGGCCCAGTGCACAGATTCTTACTCCCACTGTGGCCAGTAGCCAGTGCACAGAATCTTACTACCCCTGTAGCCAGTAGCCCAGTGCACAGAATCTTACTCCCCCTGTAGCCAGTAGCCTGTGCACAGAATCCTACTACCCCTGTAGCAAGTAGCCCAGTGCACTGAATCCTACTCCCACTATAGCCAGTAGCCCAGCGTGCAGAATCTTACCCCCCCCGTAGCAAGTGGCCCAGCGCACTGAATCTTACATCCCCTGTAGCAAGTGGCCCAGTGCACTGAATCTTACTCCCACTATAGCCAGTAGCCCAGCGTGCAGAATCTTACTCCCCCTGTAGCAAGTGGCCCAGTGCACTGAATCTTACATCCCCTGTAGCAAGTGGCCCAGTGCACTGAATCTTACTCCCACTATAGCCAGTAGCCCAGCGTGCAGAATCTTACTCCCCCTGTAGCAAGTGGCCCAGTGCACTGAATCTTACATCCCCTGTAGCAAGTGGCCCAGTGCACTGAATCTTACTCCCACTATAGCCAGCAGCCCAGCGTGCAGAATCTTACTCCCCCTGTAGCAAGTGGCCCAGTGCACTGAATCTTTCTCCCACTGTGGCCAGTAGCCCAGTGCACTGAATCCTACCCCCACTGCGGCCAGTAGCCCAGTGCACTGGATCTTACTCCCCCTGTAGCAAGTGGCTCAGTGCACTGAATCTTACTCTCCCTGTAGCAAGTGGCACCATGCACAGAATCTTACTCCCACTGTGGACAGTAGCCCAGTGCGCAGAATCTTATGTCCACTGTAGCCACTAGCCCAGTGCACTGAATCTTACTCCCACTATAGCCAGTAGCCCAGTGCACAGAATCTTACTCCCACTGTGGCCAGTAGCCCAGTGCGCAGAATCTTATTTCCACTGTAGCCACTAGCCCAGTGCACTGAATCTTACTCCCACTATAGCCAGTAGCCCAGTGCACAGAATCTTACTCCCACTGTAGCCACTAGCCCAGTGCACTGAATCTTACTCCCACTGAATCTTACTCCCCCTGTAGCAAGTAGCCCATGGCACAGAATCTTACTCCCACTGTAGCAAGTAGCCCAGTGCACAGAATCTTACTCCCATTCTAGCTAGTGGCCCAGTGAACAGAATCTTACTCCCCCTGTAGCCAGTAGCCCAGTGCGCAGAATCTTACTCCCCCTATAGCAAGTGTCTCAGTGCACTGAATCTTACTCCCACTGTAGCCAGTAGCCCAGTGCACTGCATGTACTCCCCCTGTAGCAAATGGCCCAGTGGATAGGATCTTACTCCCCCTGTAGCCAGGAGCCCAGTACACTGAATCTTACCCCCACTGTAGACACTAGCCCAGAGCACAGAATCTTACTCCCCCTGTAGCAAGTGGCGCAGTGCACAGAATCTTACTCTCACTGTAGCTCTTGGCCAAGTGCACAGAATCTTACTCCCACTGTAGCCACTAGCCCAGTGCACTGAATCTTACTCCCACTATAGCCAGTAGCCCAGTGCTTAGAATTTACTCTCACTTTAGCCAGTAGCCCTGTGCGCAGAATCTTACTCCCCCTGTAGCAAGTAGCCCATGGCACAGAATCTTACTCCCCCTGTAGCAAGTGGCCTCGTGCACTGAATCTTACTCCCACTCTAGCCAGCAGCCCAGCGTGCAGAATCTTACTCCCCCTGTAGCAAGTGGCACGGTGTGTAGAATCTTACTCCCCCTGTAGCCAGTAGCCCAGTGCACTGGATCTTACTCCCCCTGTATCAAGTGGCCCAGAGCACAAAATCTTACTCCCACTGTAGCCAGGAGCCCAGTGCACAGAATCTTACTCCCCCTGTAGCCAGTAGCCCAGTGCACTGACTCTTACACCCACTATAGCCAGTAGCACAGTGCACTGAATCTTACTCCCACTGTCGCCAGTACCCCAGTGCACTGAATTTTACTCCCACTGTAGCCAGGAGCCCAGTGCACAGAATCTTACTCCCCCTGTAGCCAGTAGCCCAGTGCACTGACTCTTACACCCACTATAGCCAGTAGCACAGTGTACTGAATCTTACTTCCACTGTCGCCAGTACCCCAGTGCACTGAATTTTACTCCCACTGTAGCAAGTGGCCCAGTGCACAGATTCTTACTCACACTGTGGCCAGTAGCCAGTGCACAGAATCTTACTACCCCTGTAGCCAGTAGCCCAGTGCACAGAATCTTACTCCCGCTGTAGCCAGTAGCCTGTGCACAGAATCCTACTACCCCTGTAGCAAGTGGCCCAGTGCACTGAATCCTACTCCCACTATAGCCAGTAGCCCAGCGTGCAGAATCTTACTCCCCCTGTAGCAAGTGGCCCAGCGCACTGAATCTTACATCCCCTGTAGCAAGTGGCCCAGTGCACTGAATCTTACTTCCACGATAGCCAGTAGCCCAGCGTGCAGAATCTTACTCCCCCTGTAGCAAGTGGCCCAGTGCACTGAATCTTACTCCCACTATAGCCAGCAGCCCAGGGTGCAGAATCTTACTCCCCCTGTAGCAAGTGGCCCAGTGCACTGAATCTTTCTCCCACTGTAGACTCCCACTGTGGCCAGTAGCCCAGTGCACTGAATCCTACCCCCACTGCTGCCAGTAGCCCAGTGCTCTGGATCTTACTCCCCCTGTAGCAAGTGGCTCAGTGCACTGAATCTTACTCCCCCTGTAGCAAGTGGCACCATGCACAGAACCTTACTCCCACTGTGGACAGTAGCCCAGTGCGCAGAATCTTATGTCCACTGTAGCCACTAGCCCAGTGCACTGAATCTTACTCCCATTCTAGCTAGTGGCCCAGTGAACAGAATCTTACTCCCCCTGTAGCCAGTAGCCCAGTGCGCAGAATCTTAATCCCATTCTAGCTAGTGGCCCAGTGAACAGAATCTTACTCCCCCTGTAGCCAGTAGCCCAGTGCGCAGAATCTTAATCCCACTGTAGCAAGTGGCTCAGTGCACTGAATCTTACTCCCACTGTAGCCAGTAGCCCAGTGCACTGAATCTTACTCCCACTATAGCCAGTAGCCCAGCGTGCAGAATCTTACTCCCCCGATAGCAAGTGGCCCAGTGCACTGAATCTTACTCCCACTATAGCCAGCAGCCCAGGGTGCAGAATCTTACTCCCCCTGTAGCAAGTGGCCCAGTGCACTGAATCTTTCTCCCACTGTAGACTCCCACTGTGGCCAGTAGCCCAGTGCACTGAATCCTACCCCCACTGCGGCCAGTAGCCCAGTGCTCTGGATCTTACTCCCCCTGTAGCAAGTGGCACAGTGCACTGAATCTTACTCTCCCTGTAGCAAGTGGCACCATGCACAGAATCTTACTCCCACTGTGGACAGTAGTCCAGTGTGCAGAATCTTGCTCCCACTGTAGCAAGTGGCGCAGTGCACAGAATCTTACTCCCACTGTGGCCAGTAGCCCAGTGCACAGAATCTTACGCCCCCTGTAGCCAGTAGCCCAGTGCACTGAATCTTACTCCCCCTGTAGCCAGTAGTCCAGTGTGCAGAATCTTACTCCCACTGTAGCAAGTAGCCCAGTGTACAAAATCTTACTCCCATTCTAGCTAGTGGCCCAGTGAACAGAATCTTACTCCCCCTGTAGCCAGTAGCCCAGTGCGCAGAATCTTACTCCCCCTATAGCAAGTGGCTCAGTGCACTGAATCTTACTCCCACTGTAGCCAGTCGCCCAGCGCACTGGATTGTACTCCCCCTGTAGCAAGTGGCCCAGTGTATAGGATCTTACTCCCCCTGTAGCCAGGAGCCCAGTGCACTGAATCTTACCCCCACTGTAGACAATAGCCCAGAGCACAGAATCTTACTCCCCCTGTAGCAAGTGGCGCAGTGCACAGAATCTTACTCTCACTGTAGCTCTTGGCCCAGTGCACAGAATCTTACTCCCACTGTAGCCAGTAGCCCAGTACACTGAAGCTTACTCCAACTATAGCCAGTAGCCCAGTGCTTAGAATTTACTCTCACTTTAGCCAGTAGCCCAGTGCGCAGAATCTTACTCCCCCTGTAGCAAGTGGCCCAGTGCACAGAATCTTACTCTCACTGTAGCAAGTGGCCCTGTGCACAGAATCTTACTCCCACTGTAGCAAGTGGCCCAGTGCACAGAATCTTACTCTCACTGTAGCAAGTGGCCCAGTGCACAGAATCTTACTCCCACTGTAGCCAGTAGCCCAGTGCGCAGAATCTTACTCTCACTGTAGCTAGTGGCTCAGTGCACAGAATCTTACTCCCCCTGTAGCAAGTGGCCCAGTGCACAGAATCTTACTCCCACTGTAGCCAGTAGCCCAGTGCGCAGAATCTTACTCCCCCTATAGCAAGTGGCTCAGTGCACTGAATCTTACTCCCACTATAGCCAGTAGCCCAGTGCACTGGATTGTACTCCCCCTGTAGCAAGTGGCCCAGTGTATAGGATCTTACTCCCCCTGTAGCCAGGAGCCCAGTGCACTGAATCTACCCCCACTGTAGACAGTAGCCCAGAGCACAGAATCTTACTCCCCCTGTAGCAAGTGGCGCAGTGCACAGAATCTTACTCTCACTGTAGCTCTTGGCCAAGTGCACAGAATCTTACTCCCACTGTAGCCACTAGCCCAGTGCACTGAATCTTACTCCCACTATAGCCAGTAGCCCAGTGCTTAGAATTTACTCTCACTTTAGCCAGTAGCCCAGTGCGCAGAATCTTACTCCCCCTGTAGCAAGTGGCCTAGTGCACTGAATCTTACTCCCACTCTAGCCAGCAGCCCAGCGTGCAGAATCTTACTCCCCCTGTAGCAAGTGGCACGGTGTGTAGAATCTTACTCCCCCTGTAGCCAGTAGCCCAGTGCACTGGATCTTATTCCCCCTGTATCAAGTGGCCCAGAGCACAGAATCTTACTCCCACTGTAGCCAGGAGCCCAGTGCACAGAATCTTACTCCCCCTGTAGCCAGTAGCCCAGTGCACTGACTCTTACACCCACTATAGCCAGTAGCACAGTGTACTGAATCTTACTCCCACTGTCGCCAGTACCCCAGTGCACTGAATTTTACTCCCACTGTAGCAAGTGGCCCAGTGCACAGATTCTTACTCCCACTGTGGCCAGTAGCCAGTGCACAGAATCTTACTACCCCTGTAGCCAGTAGCCCAGTGCACAGAATCTTACTCCCCCTGTAGCCAGTAGCCTGTGCACAGAATCCTACTACCCCTGTAGCAAGTGGCCCAGTGCACTGAATCCTACTCCCACTATAGCCAGTAGCCCAGCGTGCAGAATCTTACCCCCCCCGTAGCAAGTGGCCCAGCGCACTGAATCTTACATCCCCTGTAGCAAGTGGCCCAGCGCACTGAATCTTACATCCCCTGTAGCAAGTGGCCCAGTGCACTGAATCTTACTCCCACTATAGCCAGTAGCCCAGCGTGCAGAATCTTACTCCCCCTGTAGCAAGTGGCCCAGTGCACTGAATCTTACATCCCCTGTAGCAAGTGGCCCAGTGCACTGAATCTTACTCCCACTATAGCCAGTAGCCCAGCGTGCAGAATCTTACTCCCCCTGTAGCAAGTGGCCCAGTGCACTGAATCTTACATCCCCTGTAGCAAGTGGCCCAGTGCACTGAATCTTACTCCCACTATAGCCAGCAGCCCAGCGTGCAGAATCTTACTCCCCCTGTAGCAAGTGGCCCAGTGCACTGAATCTTTCTCCCACTGTGGCCAGTAGCCCAGTGCACTGAATCCTACCCCCACTGCGGCCAGTAGCCCAGTGCACTGGATCTTACTCCCCCTGTAGCAAGTGGCTCAGTGCACTGAATCTTACTCTCCCTGTAGCAAGTGGCACCATGCACAGAATCTTACTCCCACTGTGGACAGTAGCCCAGTGCGCAGAATCTTATGTCCACTGTAGCCACTAGCCCAGTGCACTGAATCTTACTCCCACTATAGCCAGTAGCCCAGTGCACAGAATCTTACTCCCACTGTAGCCACTAGCCCAGTGCACTGAATCTTACTCCCACTGAATCTTACTCCCCCTGTAGCAAGTAGCCCATGGCACAGAATCTTACTCCCACTGTAGCAAGTAGCCCAGTGCACAGAATCTTACTCCCATTCTAGCTAGTGGCCCAGTGAACAGAATCTTACTCCCCCTGTAGCCAGTAGCCCAGTGCGCAGAATCTTACTCCCCCTATAGCAAGTGTCTCAGTGCACTGAATCTTACTCCCACTGTAGCCAGTAGCCCAGTGCACTGCATGTACTCCCCCTGTAGCAAATGGCCCAGTGGATAGGATCTTACTCCCCCTGTAGCCAGGAGCCCAGTGCACTGAATCTTACCCCCACTGTAGACACTAGCCCAGAGCACAGAATCTTACTCCCCCTGTAGCAAGTGGCGCAGTGCACAGAATCTTACTCTCACTGTAGCTCTTGGCCAAGTGCACAGAATCTTACTCCCACTGTAGCCACTAGCCCAGTGCACTGAATCTTACTCCCACTATAGCCAGTAGCCCAGTGCGCAGAATTTACTCTCACTTTAGCCAGTAGCCCTGTGCGCAGAATCTTACTCCCCCTGTAGCAAGTAGCCCATGGCACAGAATCTTACTCCCCCTGTAGCAAGTGGCCTCGTGCACTGAATCTTACTCCCACTCTAGCCAGCAGCCCAGCGTGCAGAATCTTACTCCCCCTGTAGCAAGTGGCACGGTGTGTAGAATCTTACTCCCCCTGTAGCCAGTAGCCCAGTGCACTGGATCTTACTCCCCCTGTATCAAGTGGCCCAGAGCACAAAATCTTACTCCCACTGTAGCCAGAAGCCCAGTGCACAGAATCTTACTCCCCCTGTAGCCAGTAGCCCAGTGCACTGACTCTTACACCCACTATAGCCAGTAGCACAGTGCACTGAATCTTACTCCCACTGTCGCCAGTACCCCAGTGCACTGAATTTTACTCCCACTGTAGCAAGGGGCCCAGTGCACAGAATCTTGATCTCACTGTAGCTAGTGGCCCAGTGAATAGAATCTTACTCCCCCTGTAGCAAGTGGCACCATGCACTGAATCTTACTCCCACTGTAGCCAGTAGCCCAGTAGACAGATTCTTCCTCCCCCTGTAGCTAGTAGCCCAATGTGCAGAATTTTACTTCCCCTGTAGGTAGCGGCACAGTGCGCAGAATCTTGCTCCCACTGTGGCCAGTAGCCCAGCGCGCAGAATCTTAGTCTCACTGTAGCCAGTAGCCCAGTGCACTGGATCTTACTCCCCCGTAGCAATGGCCCAGTGCACAGAATCTTACTCCCACTGTAGGCAGAAGCCCAGTGCGCAGAATCTTACTCACCCTGTAGCCAGTAGCCCTGTGCACAGAATCTTACTCCCCCTGTAGCCAGTAGCCCAGTGCACTGGAACATACTCCCACTGTTGCAAGGGGCCCAGTGCGCAGAATCTTACTTCCCCTGTAGCAAGGGGCCCAGTGCGCAGAATCTTACTCCCCCTGTAGCAAGTGGCCCAGTGCACTGAATCTTACTCCCCCTGTAGCAAGTGGCACCATGCACAGAATCTTACTCCCACTGTAGCAAGTTGCCCAGTGCAATGAATCTTACTCCCACAGTAGCCAGTAGCCCAGTGCGCAGAATCTTACTCCCACTGTCGACAGTAGCCCAGTGCACAAAATCTTACTCCCACTGTCGCCAGTAACCCAGTACACAAATTCTTCCTCCCCCTGTAGCCAGTAGCCCAGCGTGCAGAATCTGACACCCACTCTAGCAAGTGGCACGGTGTGCAGAATCTTACTCCCCCTGTAGCAAGTAGCCCAGTGCACTGAATCTTACTCCCCCTGTAGCAAGTGGCCCAGTGCACAGAATCTTACTCCCACTGTAGCCAGTAGCCCAGTGCACTGAATCTTACTCCCGCTGTAGCAAGGGGCCCAGTGCGCAGAATCTTACTCCCCCTGTAGCAAGTGGTCCAGTGCACAGAATCTTACTCCCACTGTAGCCAGTAGCCCAGTGCACTGAATCTTACTCCCCCTGTAGCAAGTGGCCCAGTGCACAGAATCTTACTCCCACTGTAGCCAGTAGCCCAGTGCACTGAATCTTACTCCCCCTGTAGCAAGTGGCCCAGTGCACAGAATCTTACTCCCACGATAGCCAGTAGCCCATCGTGCAGAATCTTACTCCCACTGTAGGTGGTGGCACAGTGCGCAGAAATTTGCTCCCACTGTAGCCAGTAGCCCAGTGCACTGAATCTTACTCCCCCTGTAGCAAGTGGCACCATGCACAGAATCTTACTCCCACTGTAGTTAGTGGGCCAGTGCACAGAATCTTATTCCCACTATAGCCAGTAGCCCAGTGCGCAGAATCTTACTCCCACTGTCCCCAGTAGCCCAGTGCACAAAATCTTACTCCCACTGTCGCCAGTAACCCAGTACACAGATTCTTCCTCCCCCTGTAGCTAGTAGCCCAGCGTGCAGAATTTTACACCCCATGTAGGTGGTGGCACAGCGCGCAGAATCTTACTCCCCCTGTAGCAAGTGGCCCAGTGCACAGAATCTGACACCCACTCTAGCAAGTGGCACGGTGTGCAGAATCTTACTCTCACTGTAGCCAGTAGCCCAGTGCACTGAATCTTACTCCCACTGTAGCCAGTAGCCCAGTGCACTGGAACTTACTCCCACTGTCGCCAGTACCCCAGTGCACAGAATCTTACTCCCCCTGTAGCAAGGGGCCCAGTGCGCAGAATCTTGATCTCACTGTAGCTAGTGGCCCAGTGAATAGAATCTTATTCCCCCTGTAGCCAGTAGCCCAGTGCACTGAATCTTACTCCCACAGTAGCCAGTAGCCCAGTGCACAAAATCTTACTCCCACTGTCGCCAGTAACCCAGTACACAGATTCTTCCTCCCCCTGTAGCTAGTAGCCCAGCGTGCAGAATCTTACTCCCCCTGTAGCAAGTGGCCCAGTGCGCAGAATCTTACTCCCACTGTAGCAAGTGGCCCAGTGCACTGAATCTTACTCCCCCATTGCAAATGGCCCAGTGCACTGAATCTTACTCCCCTTGTAGCCAGGAGGCCAGTGCACTGAATCTTACTCCCACTGTAGCCAGTAGCCCAGTGCACTGAATCTTGCTCCCGCTGTAACAAGGGGCCCAGTGCGCAGAATCTTACTCCCCCTGTAGCAAGTGGCCCAGTGCACAGAATCTTACTCCCACTGTAGCAAGTGGCTCAGTGCACAGAATCTTACTCCCCCTGTAGCAAGTGGCCCAGTGCACTGAATCTTACTCCCACTATAGCCAGCAGCCCAGCGTGCAGAATCTTACTCCCCCTGTAGCAAGTGGCCCAGTGCACTGAATCTTTCTCCCACTGTAGACTCCCACTGTGGCCAGTAGCCCAGTGCACTGAATCCTACTCCCACTGCGGCCAATAGCCCAGTGCACTGGATCTTACTCCCCCTGTAGCAAGTGGCCCAGTGCACTGAATCTTACTCCCCCTGTAGCAAGTGGCACCATGCACAGAATCTTACTCCCACTGTGGACAGTAGCCCAGTGCGCAGAATCTTATGTCCACTGTAGCCACTAGCCCAGTGCACTGAATCTTACTCCCACTATTGCCAGTAGCCCAGTGCACAGAATCTTGCTCCCACTGTGGCCAGTAGCCCAGTGCACAGAATCTTGCTCCCACTGTGGCCAGTAGCCCAGTGCGCAGAATCTTATGCCCACTGTAGCCACTAGCCCAGTGCACTGAATCTTACTCCCCCGTAGCCACTTGCCCAGTGCACAGAATCTTACTCCCATTCTAGCTAGTGGCCCAGTGAACAGAATCTTACTCCCCCGTAGCCAGTAGCCCAGTGCGCAGAATCTTACTCCCCCTATAGCAAGTGGCTCAGTGCACTGAATCTTACTCCCACTGTAGCCAGTAGCCCAGTGCACTGGATTGTACTCCCCCTGTAGCAAGTGGCCCAGTGTATAGGATCTTACTCCCCCTGTAGCCAGGAGCCCAGTGCACTGAATCTTACCCCCACTGTAGACAGTAGCCCAGAGCACAGAATCTTACCCCCACTGTAGACAATAGCCCAGAGCACAGAATCTTACTCCCCCTGTAGCAAGTGGCGCAGTGCACAGAATCTTACTCTCACTGTAGCTCTTGGCCCAGTGCACTGAATCTTACTCCCACTATAGCCAGTAGCCCAGTGCTTAGAATTTACTCTCACTTTAGCCAGTAGCCCAGTGCGCAGAATCTTACTCCCCCTGTAGCAAGTGGCCTAGTGCACTGAATCTTACTCCCACTCTAGCCAGCAGCCCAGCGTGCAGAATCTTACTCCCCCTGTAGCAAGTGGCACGGTGTGTAGAATCTTACTCCCCCTGTAGCCAGTAGCCCAGTGCACTGGATCTTATTCCCCCTGTATCAAGTGGCCCAGAGCACAGAATCTTACTCCCACTGTAGCCAGGAGCCCAGTGCACAGAATCTTACTCCCCCTGTAGCCAGTAGCCCAGTGCACTGACTCTTACACCCACTATAGCCAGTAGCACAGTGTACTGAATCTTACTCCCACTGTCGCCAGTACCCCAGTGCACTGAATTTTACTCCCACTGTAGCAAGTGGCCCAGTGCACAGATTCTTACTCCCACTGTGGCCAGTAGCCAGTGCACAGAATCTTACTACCCCTGTAGCCAGTAGCCCAGTGCACTGAATCTTACTCCCCCTGTAGCCAGTAGCCCAGCGTGCAGAATCTTACTCCCCCTGTAGCAAGTGGCCGAGTGCACTGAATCTTACTCCCACTCTAGCCAGCAGCCCAGCGTGCAGAATCTTACTCCCCCTGTAGCAAGTGGCACGGTGTGTAGAATCTTACTCCCCCTGTAGCCAGTAGCCCAGTGCACTGGATCTTACTCCCCCTGTATCAAGTGGCCCAGAGCACAGAATCTTACTCCCACTGTCGCCAGGAGCCCAGTGCACTGGATCTTACTCCCCCTGTAGCAAGTGGCCCAGTGAACTGAATCTTACTCCCCCTGTAGCAAGTGGCACCATGCACAGAATCTTACTCCCACTATAGCCAGTAGCCCATGGCACAGAATCTTACTCCCACTGTAGCAAGTGGCCCAGTGCACAGAATCTTACTCCCCCTGTAGCAAGGGGCCCAGTGCGCAGAATCTTGATCTCACTGTAGCTAGTGGCCCAGTGAATAGAATCTTATTTCCCCTGTAGCCAGTAGCCCAGTGCACTGAATCTTACTCCCACTGTGGCCAGTAGCCCAGTGCGCAGAATCTTATGTCCACTGTAGCCACTAGCCCAAGGCACAGAATCTTACTCCCACTGTAGCAAGTGGCCCAGTGCACAGAATCTTACTCCCATTCTAGCTAGTGGCCCAGTGAACAGAATCTTACTCCCCCTGTAGCCAGTAGCCCAGTGCGCAGAATCTTACTCCCCCTATAGCAAGTGGCTCAGTGCACTGAATCTTACTCCCACTGTAGCCAGTAGCCCAGTGCACTGGATTGTACTCCCCCTGTAGCAAGTGGCCCAGTGTATAGGATCTTACTCCCCCTGTAGCCAGGAGCCCAGTGCACTGAATCTTACCCCCACTGTAGACAGTAGCCCAGAGCACAGAATCTTACTCCCCCTGTAGCAAGTGGCGCAGTGCACAGAATCTTACTCTCACTGTATCTCTTGGCCCAGTGCACAGAATCTTACTCCCACTGTAGCCACTAGCCCAGTGCACTGAATCTTACTCCCACTATAGCCAGTAGCCCAGTGCTTAGAATTTACTCTCACTTTAGCCAGTAGCTCAGTGCGCAGAATCTTACTCCCCCTGTACCAAGTGGCCTAGTGCACTGAATCTTACTCCCACTCTAGCCAGCAGCCCAGCGTGCAGAATCTTACTCCCCCTGTAGCAAGTGGCACGGTGTGTAGAATCTTACTCCCCCTGTAGCCAGTAGCCCAGTGCACTGGATCTTACACTCCCTGTATCAAGTGGCCCAGAGCACAGAATCTTACTCCCACTGTAGCAAGTGGGCCAGTGCACAGAATCTTACTCCCGCTGTAGCAAGTGGCTCAGTGCACAGAATCTTACTCCCACTGTAGCAAGTGGCCCAGTGCACTGAATCTTACTCCCACTATAGCCAGCAGCCCAGCGTGCAGAATCTTGCTCCCCCTGTAGCAAGTGGCCCAGTGCACTGAATCTTTCTCCCACTGTAGACTCCCACTGTGGCCAGTAGCCCAGTGCACTGGATCTTACTCCCCCTGTAGCAAGTGGCCCAGTGCACTGAATCTTACTCCCCCTGTAGCAAGTGGCACCATGCACAGAATCGTACTCCCACTGTGGACAGTAGCCCAGTGCACAGAATCTTATGTCCACTGTAGCCACTAGCCCAGTGCACTGAATCTTACTCCCACTATAGCCAGTAGCCCAGTGCACAGAATCTTGCTCCCACTGTGGCCAGTAGCCCAGTGCGCAGAATCTTATGCCCACTGTAGCCACTAGCCCAGTGCACGGAATCTTACTCCCCCGTAGCCACTTGCCCATGGCACAGAATCTTACTCCCACTGTAGCAAGTGGCCCAGTGCACAGAATCTTACTCCCACTCTAGCTAGTGGCCCAGTGAACAGAGTCTTACTCCCCCTGTAGCCAGTAGCCCAGTGCACTGAATCTTACTCCCCCTGTAGCAAGTGGCACCATGCACTGAATCTTACTCCCACTGTAGCCAGTCGCCCAGTAGACAGATTCTTACTCCCCCTGTAGCTAGTAGCCCAATGTGCAGAATTTTACTCCCCCTGTAGGTGGCGGCACAGTGCGCAGAATCTTGCTCCCACTGTAGGTGGTGGCACAGTGCGCAGAATCTTACTCCCACTGTAGCCAGCAGCCCAGTGCACAGAATCTTACTACCCCTGTAGCAAGTGGCCCAGTGCGCAGAATCTTACTCCCACTGTAGCCAGTAGCCCAGCGTGCAGAATCTTACTCCCACTGTGGCCAGTAGCCCAGTGCACAGAATCTTACTCCCACTGTAGCCAGTAGCCCAGTGCACTGGAACTTACTCCCACTGTCGCCAGTACCCCAGTGCACAGAATCTTACTCCCCCTGTAGCAAGGGGCCCAGTGCGCAGAATCTTGATCTCTCTGTAGCTAGTGGCCCAGTGAATAGAATCTTACTCCCCCTGTAGCAAGTGGCCCAGTGCACAGAATCTTATACCCACTGTAGCAAGTGGCCCACTGCACAGAAGCTTACTCCCCCTGGAGCTAGTAGCCCAGCGTTCAGAATCTTACTCCCCCTGCAGGAAGTGGCCCAGTGTACAGAATCTTACTCCCTCTGGAGCCAGTAGCCCAGTGCACTGGAACTTACTCCCACTGTTGCAAGTGGCCCAGTGCACTGAATCTTACTCCCCCTGTAGCAAGGGGCCCAGTGCACAGAATCTTGATCTCACTGTAGTTAGTGGCCCAGTGAATAGGATCTTACTCCCCCTGTAGCAAGTGGCCCAGTGCACTGAATCTTACTCGCCCTGTAGCCAGTAGCCCAGTGCACAAAATCTTACTCCCACTGTCGCCAGTAACCCAGTACACAGATACTTCCTCCCCCTGCAGCTAGTAGCCCAGTGTGCAGAATCTTACTCCCCATGTAGGTGGTGGCACAGCGCGCAGAATCTTACTCCCCCTGTAGCAAGTGGCCCAGTGCACAGAATCTTACTCCCCCTGTAGCAAGTGGCCCAGTGCACAGAATCTTACTCCCCCTGTAGCAAGTGGCCCAGTGCACAGAATCTTACTCCCTCTGTAGCCAGTAGCCCAGTGCACTGAATCTTACTCCCCCTGTAGCAAGTGGCACGGTGTGCAGAATCTTAATCCCACTGTCGCCAGTAGCCCAGTGCACAAAATCTTACTCCCACTGTCGCCAGTCACCCAGTACACAGGTACTTCCTCCCCCTGCAGCTAGTAGCCCAGATTGCAGAATCTTACTCCCCATGTAGGTGGTGGCACAGCGCGCAGAATCTTACTCCTCCTGTAGCAAGTGGCCCAGTGCACAGAATCTTACTCCCCCTGTAGCAAGTGGCGCACTGCACAGAATCTTACTCCCCCTGTAGCAAGTGGCCCAGTGCACAGAATCTTACTCCCCCTGTAGCCAGTAGCCCAGTGCACTGGAACTTACTCCCACTGTTGCAAGTGGCCCAGTGCACTGAATCTTACTCCCCCTGTAGCAAGGGGCCCAGTGCACAGAATCTTGATCTCACTGTAGTTAGTGGCCCAGTGAATAGGATCTTACTCCCCCTGTAGCAAGTGGCCCAGTGCGCAGAATCTTACTCCCCCTGTAGCAAGTGGCCCAGTGCACAGAATCTTACTCCCTCTGTAGCCAGTAGCCCAGTGCACTGAATCTTACTCCCCCTGTAGCAAGTGGCACGGTGTGCAGAATCTTAATCCCACTGTCGCCAGTAGCCCAGTGCACAAAATCTTACTCCCACTGTCGCCAGTCACCCAGTACACAGGTACTTCCTCCCCCTGCAGCTAGTAGCCCAGATTGCAGAATCTTACTCCCCATGTAGGTGGTGGCACAGCGCGCAGAATCTTACTCCTCCTGTAGCAAGTGGCCCAGTGCACAGAATCTTACTCCCCCTGTAGCAAGTGGCGCACTGCACAGAATATTACTCCCCCTGTAGCAAGTGGCCCAGTGCACAGAATCTTACTCCCCCTGTAGCCAGTAGCCCAGTGCACTGGAACTTACTCCCACTGTTGCAAGTGGCCCAGTGCACTGAATCTTACTCCCCCTGTAGCAAGGGGCCCAGTGCACAGAATCTTGATCTCACTGTAGTTAGTGGCCCAGTGAATAGGATCTTACTCCCCCTGTAGCAAGTGGCCCAGTGCACAGAATCTTACTCCCTCTGTAGCCAGTAGCCCAGTGCACAGAATCTTACTCCCCCTGTCGCCAGTAGCCCAGTGCACTGAATCTTACTCCCCCTGTAGCAAGTGGCACGGTGTGCAGAATCTTACTCCCACTGTCGCCAGTAACCCAGTACACAGGTACTTCCTCCCCCTGCAGCTAGTAGCCCAGTGTGCAGAATCTTACTCCCCATGTAGGTGGTGGCACAGCGCGCAGAATCTTACTCCTCCTGTAGCAAGTGGCCCAGTGCACAGAATCTTACTCCCCCTGTAGCAAGTGGCCCAGTGCACAGAATCTTACTCCCACTGTAGCAAGTGGCCCAGTGCACAGAATCTTACTCTCCCTGTAGCAAGTGGTCCACTGCACAGAAGCTTACTCCCCCTGTTGCAAGTGGCCGGTGCACTGAATCCGAGTCCCATTGTAGCAAGTGGCCCAGTGCACAGAATCTTACTCCCCCTGTAGCAAGTGGCCCAGTGCACAGGTTCTTACTCCCCCTGCAGCTAGTAGCTCAGTGTGCAGAATCTTACTCCCCATGTAGGTGGTGGCACAGCGCGCAGAATCTTACTCCCCCTGTAGCAAGTGGCCCAGTGCACAGAATCTTACTCCCCCTGTCGCCAGCAACCCAGTACACAGGTACTTCCTCCCCCTGCAGCTAGTAGCCCAGTGTGCAGAATCTTACTCCCCATGTAGGTGGTGGCACAGTGCGCAGAATCTTACTCCCCCTGTAGCAAGTGGCCCAGTGCACAGAATCTTACTCCCCCTGTAGCAAGTGGCCCAGTGCACAGAATCTTACTCCCCCTGTAGCAAGTGGCACACTGCACAGAATCTTACTCTCCCTGTAGCAAGTGGCCCAGTGCACAGAATCTTACTCCCCCTGTAGCAAGTGGCCCAGTGCACAGAATCTTACTCCCCCTGCAGCCAGTAGCCCAGTGCACTGAATCTTACTCCCCCTGTAGCAAGTGGCACGGTGTGCAGAATCTTACTCCCACTGTAGCCAGTAGCCCAGTGCACAAAATCTTACTCCCACTGTCGCCAGTAACCCAGTACACAGATTCTTCCTCCCCCTGCAGGTAGTAGCCCAGTGTGCAGAATCTTACTCCCCATGTAGGTGGTGGCACAGCACGCAGAATCTTACTCCCACTGTAGCAAGTGGCCCAGTGCACAGAATCTTAATCTCCCTGTAGCAAGTGGCCCACTGCACAGAAGCTTACTCCCCCTGTTGCAAGTGGCCCAGTGCACTGAATCCGACTCCCATTGTAGCAAGTGGCCCAGTGCACAGAATCTTACTCCCCCTATAGCCAGTAGCCCAGTGCACAGAATCGTACTCCCCCTGTAGCAAGGGGCCCAGTGTGCAGAATCTTACTCCCACTATAGCCAGTAGCCCAGCATGCAGAATCTTACTCCCCCTGTAGCAAGTGGCCCAGTGCACTGAATCTTACTTCCCCTGTAGCAAGTGGCCCAGTGCACAGAATCTTACTCCCACTGTGGCCAGTAGCCCAGTGTGCAGAATCTTATGCCCACTGCAGCCACTAGCCCAGTGTACTGAATCTTACTCCCACTGTAGCCAGTAGCCCAGTGCGCAGAATCTTAGTCTCACTGTAGCCAGTAGCCCAGTGCACAGAATCTTACCCCCACTGTAGCCAGTAGCAGCCCAGTGCGCAGAATCTTACTCCCACTGTAGCCAGTAGCCCAGTGCGCAGAATCTTACTCCCCCTATAGCAAGTGGCCCACTGCAGAGAAGCTTACTCCCACTGTAGCAAGTGGCCCAGTGCACTGAATCTTACTCCCATTGTAGCCACTAGCCCAGTGCGCAGAATCTTACTCCCACTGTAGCTAGTGGCACAGTGCGCAGAATCTTACTTCCACTGTAGCAAGTGGCCCACTGCACAGAAGCTTACTCCCCCTGTTGCAAGTGGCCCAGTGCACTGAACCCGACTCCCACTGTAGCCAGTAGCCCAGTGCACAGAATCTTACTCCCCCTGTAACCAGTGGACCAGTGCACTGAATCTTACTCCCACTGTAGCCAGTAGCCCAGTGCACAGAATCTTACTCCCCCTGTAGCAAGTGGCCCAGTGCGCAGAATCTAACTTCCACTGTAGCCAGTAGCCCAGTGCACTGAATCTTATTCCCCCTGTAGCAAGTGGCCCAGTGTGCAGAACATTACTCCCACTATAGCCAGTAGCCCAGCGTGCAGAATCTTACTCCCCCTGTAGCAAGTGGCCCAGTGCGCAGAATCTTACTCTCACTGTAGCTCGTGGCCCAGTGCACTGAATCTTACTCCCACTGTAGCAAGTGGCACAGTGTGCAGTATCTTACTCCCACTGTCACCAGTAGCCCAGTACACAGATTCTTACTCCCCCTGTAGATACTGACACAGTGCGCAGAATCTTGCTCCACTGTAGCCACTAGCCCAGTGCGCTGAATCTTACTCCCACTATTGTCAGTAGCCTTGTGCACTGAATCTTACTCCCACTGTAGCTAGTGGCACAGTGCGCACAATCTTACTTCCACTGTAGCAAGTGGCGCACTGCACAGAAGCTTATTCCCCCTGTTGCAAGTGGTCCAGTGCACTGAACCCGACTCCCACTGTAGCCAGTAGCCCAGTGCACAGAATCTTACTCCCCCTGTAGCAAGTGGCCCAGTGCGCAGAATCTTACTCCCAACTATAGCCAGTGCCCAGCGTGCAGAATCTTACTCCCCCTGTAGCAAGTGGCCCAGTGCGCAAAATCTAACTTCCACTGTAACCAGTAGTCCAGTGCACAGAATCTTACTCCCCCTGTAGCAAGTGGCACACTGCACAGAATCTTACTCTCCCTGTAGCAAGTGGCCCAGTGCACAGAATCTTACTCCCCCTGTAGCAAGTGGCCCAGTGCACAGAATCTTACTCTCCCTGTAGCAAGTGGCCCAGTGCACAGAATCTTACTCCCCCTGTAGCAAGTGGCACGGTGTGCAGAATCTTACTCCCACTGTAGCCAGTAGCCCAGTGCACAGATCTTACTCCCACTGTCGCCAGTAGCCCAGTGCACAAAATCTTACTCCCACTGTCGCCAGTAACCCAGTACACAGATTCTTCCTCCCCCTGCAGGTAGTAGCCCAGTGTGCAGAATCTTACTCCCCATGTAGGTGGTGGCACAGCGCGCAGAATCTTACTCCCCCTGTAGCAAGTGGCCCAGTGCACAGAATCTTACTCCCACTGTAGCAAGTGGCCCAGTGCACAGAATCTTAATCTCCCTGTAGCAAGTGGCCCACTGCACAGAAGCTTACTCCCCCTGTTGCAAGTGGCCCAGTGCACTGAATCCGACTCCCATTGTAGCAAGTGGCCCAGTGCACAGAATCTTACTCCCCCTATAGCCAGTAGCCCAGTGCACAAAATCGTACTCCCCCTGTAGCAAGGGGCCCAGTGTGCAGAATCTTACTCCCACTATAGCCAGTAGCCCAGCATGCAGAATCTTACTCCCCCTGTAGCAAGTGGCCCAGTGCACTGAATCTTACTTCCCCTGTAGCAAGTGGCCCAGTGCACAGAATCTTACTCCCACTGTGGCCAGTAGCCCAGTGTGCAGAATCTTATGCCCACTGCAGCCACTAGCCCAGTGTACTGAATCTTACTCCCACTGTAGTCAGTAGCCCAGTGCGCAGAATCTTAGTCTCACTGTAGCCAGTAGCCCAGTGCACAGAATCTTACCCCCACTGTAGCCAGTAGCAGCCCAGTGCGCAGAATCTTACTCCCACTGTAGCCAGTAGCCCAGTGCGCAGAATCTTACTCCCCCTATAGCAAGTGGCCCACTGCAGAGAAGCTTACTCCCACTGTAGCAAGTGGCCCAGTGCACTGAATCTTACTCCCATTGTAGCCACTAGCCCAGTGCGCAGAATCTTACTCCCACTGTAGCTAGTGGCACAGTGCGCACAATCTTACTTCCACTGTAGCAAGTGGCCCACTGCACAGAAGCTTACTCCCCCTGTTGCAAGTGGCCCAGTGCACTGAACCCGACTCCCACTGTAGCCAGTAGCCCAGTGCACAGAATCTTACTCCCCCTGTAGCAAGGGGCCCAGTGCGCAGAATCTTGATCTCTCTGTAGCTAGTGGCCCAGTGAATAGAATCTTACTCCCCCTGTAGCAAGTGGCCCAGTGCACAGAATCTTACACCCACTGTAGCAAGTGGCCCACTGCACAGAAGCTTACTCCCCCTGGAGCTAGTAGCCCAGCGTTCAGAATCTTACTCCCCCTGCAGGAAGTGGCCCAGTGTACAGAATCTTACTCCCTCTGGAGCCAGTAGCCCAGTGCACTGGAACTTACTCCCACTGTTGCAAGTGGCCCAGTGCACTGAATCTTACTCCCCCTGTAGCAAGGGGCCCAGTGCACAGAATCTTGATCTCACTGTAGTTAGTGGCCCAGTGAATAGGATCTTACTCCCCCTGTAGCAAGTGGCCCAGTGCACTGAATCTTACTCGCCCTGTAGCCAGTAGCCCAGTGCACAAAATCTTACTCCCACTGTCGCCAGTAACCCAGTACACAGATACTTCCTCCCCCTGCAGCTAGTAGCCCAGTGTGCAGAATCTTACTCCCCATGTAGGTGGTGGCACAGCGCGCAGAATCTTACTCCCCCTGTAGCAAGTGGCCCAGTGCACAGAATCTTACTCCCCCTGTAGCAAGTGGCCCAGTGCACAGAATCTTACTCCCCCTGTAGCAAGTGGCCCAGTGCACAGAATCTTACTCCCTCTGTAGCCAGTAGCCCAGTGCACTGAATCTTACTCCCCCTGTAGCAAGTGGCACGGTGTGCAGAATCTTAATCCCACTGTCGCCAGTAGCCCAGTGCACAAAATCTTACTCCCACTGTCGCCAGTCACCCAGTACACAGGTACTTCCTCCCCCTGCAGCTAGTAGCCCAGATTGCAGAATCTTACTCCCCATGTAGGTGGTGGCACAGCGCGCAGAATCTTACTCCTCCTGTAGCAAGTGGCCCAGTGCACAGAATCTTACTCCCCCTGTAGCAAGTGGCGCACTGCACAGAATCTTACTCCCCCTGTAGCAAGTGGCCCAGTGCACAGAATCTTACTCCCCCTGTAGCCAGTAGCCCAGTGCACTGGAACTTACTCCCACTGTTGCAAGTGGCCCAGTGCACTGAATCTTACTCCCCCTGTAGCAAGGGGCCCAGTGCACAGAATCTTGATCTCACTGTAGTTAGTGGCCCAGTGAATAGGATCTTACTCCCCCTGTAGCAAGTGGCCCAGTGCGCAGAATCTTACTCCCCCTGTAGCCAGTAGCTCAGTGCACAAAATCTTACTCCCACTGTCGCCAGTAACCCAGTACACAGATACTTCCTCCCCCTGCAGCTAGTAGCCCAGTGTGCAGAATCTTACTCCCCATGTAGGTGGTGGCACAGCGCGCAGAATCTTACTCCCCCTGCAGCAAGTGGCCCAGTGCACAGAATCTTATTCCCCCTGTAGCAAGTGGCCCAGTGCACAGAATCTTACTCCCTCTGTAGCCAATAGCCCAGTGCACAGAATCTTACTCCCCCTGTCGCCAGTAGCCCAGTGCACTGAATCTTACTCCCCCTGTAGCAAGTGGCACGGTGTGCAGAATCTTACTCCCACTGTCGCCAGTAACCCAGTACACAGGTACTTCCTCCCCCTGCAGCTAGTAGCCCAGTGTGCAGAATCTTACTCCCCATGTAGGTGGTGGCACAGCGCGCAGAATCTTACTCCTCCTGTAGCAAGTGGCCCAGTGCACAGAATCTTACTCCCCCTTTAGCAAGTGGCCCAGTGCACAGAATCTTACTCCCCCTGTAGCAAGTGGCCCAGTGCACAGAATCTTACTCCCACTGTAGCAAGTGGCCCAGTGCACAGAATCTTACTCTCCCTGTAGCAAGTGGTCCACTGCACAGAAGCTTACTCCCCCTGTTGCAAGTGGCCGGTGCACTGAATCCGAGTCCCATTGTAGCAAGTGGCCCAGTGCACAGAATCTTACTCCCCCTGTAGCAAGTGGCCCAGTGCACAGGTTCTTACTCCCCCTGCAGCTAGTAGCTCAGTGTGCAGAATCTTACTCCCCATGTAGGTGGTGGCACAGCGCGCAGAATCTTACTCCCCCTGTAGCAAGTGGCCCAGTGCACAGAATCTTACTCCCCCTGTCGCCAGCAACCCAGTACACAGGTACTTCCACCCCCTGCAGCTAGTAGCCCAGTGTGCAGAATCTTACTCCCCATGTAGGTGGTGGCACAGTGCGCAGAATCTTACTCCCCCTGTAGCAAGTGGCCCAGTGCACAGAATCTTACTCCCCCTGTAGCAAGTGGCCCAGTGCACAGAATCTTATGCCCACTGTAGCAAGTGGCACACTGCACAGAATCTTACTCTCCCTGTAGCAAGTGGCCCAGTGCACAGAATCTTACTCCCCCTGTAGCAAGTGGCCCAGTGCACAGAATCTTACTCTCCCTGTAGCAAGTGGCCCAGTGCACAGAATCTTACTCCCCCTGCAGCCAGTAGCCCAGTGCACCGAATCTTACTCCCCCTGTAGCAAGTGGCACGGTGTGCAGAATCTTACTCCCACTGTAGCCAGTAGCCCAGTGCACAAAATCTTACTCCCACTGTCGCCAGTAACCCAGTACACAGATACTTCCTCCCCCTGCAGCTAGTAGCCCAGTGTGCAGAATCTTACTCCCCATGTAGGTGGTGGCACAGCGCGCAGAATCTTACTCCCCCTGCAGCAAGTGGCCCAGTGCACAGAATCTTATTCCCCCTGTAGCAAGTGGCCCAGTGCACAGAATCTTACTCCCTCTGTAGCCAGTAGCCCAGTGCACAGAATCTTACTCCCCCTGTCGCCAGTAGCCCAGTGCACTGAATCTTACTCCCCCTGTAGCAAGTGGCACGGTGTGCAGAATCTTACTCCCACTGTCGCCAGTAACCCAGTACACAGGTACTTCCTCCCCCTGCAGCTAGTAGCCCAGTGTGCAGAATCTTACTCCCCATGTAGGTGGTGGCACAGCGCGCAGAATCTTACTCCTCCTGTAGCAAGTGGCCCAGTGCACAGAATCTTACTCCCCCTTTAGCAAGTGGCCCAGTGCACAGAATCTTACTCCCCCTGTAGCAAGTGGCCCAGTGCACAGAATCTTACTCCCACTGTAGCAAGTGGCCCAGTGCACAGAATCTTACTCTCCCTGTAGCAAGTGGTCCACTGCACAGAAGCTTACTCCCCCTGTTGCAAGTGGCCGGTGCACTGAATCCGAGTCCCATTGTAGCAAGTGGCCCAGTGCACAGAATCTTACTCCCCCTGTAGCAAGTGGCCCAGTGCACAGGTTCTTACTCCCCCTGCAGCTAGTAGCTCAGTGTGCAGAATCTTACTCCCCATGTAGGTGGTGGCACAGCGCGCAGAATCTTACTCCCCCTGTAGCAAGTGGCCCAGTGCACAGAATCTTACTCCCCCTGTCGCCAGCAACCCAGTACACAGGTACTTCCTCCCCCTGCAGCTAGTAGCCCAGTGTGCAGAATCTTACTCCCCATGTAGGTGGTGGCACAGTGCGCAGAATCTTACTCCCCCTGTAGCAAGTGGCCCAGTGCACAGAATCTTACTCCCCCTGTAGCAAGTGGCCCAGTGCACAGAATCTTACTCCCCCTGTAGCAAGTGGCACACTGCACAGAATCTTACTCTCCCTGTAGCAAGTGGCCCAGTGCACAGAATCTTACTCCCCCTGTAGCAAGTGGCCCAGTGCACAGAATCTTACTCTCCCTGTAGCAAGTGGCCCAGTGCACAGAATCTTACTCCCCCTGCAGCCAGTAGCCCAGTGCACCGAATCTTACTCCCCCTGTAGCAAGTGGCACGGTGTGCAGAATCTTACTCCCACTGTAGCCAGTAGCCCAGTGCACAAAATCTTACTCCCACTGTCGCCAGTAACCCAGTACACAGATTCTTCCTCCCCCTGCAGGTAGTAGCCCAGTGTGCAGAATCTTACTCCCCATGTAGGTGGTGGCACAGCGCGCAGAATCTTACTCCCCCTGTAGCAAGTGGCCCAGTGCACAGAATCTTACTCCCACTGTAGCAAGTGGCCCAGTGCACAGAATCTTAATCTCCCTGTAGCAAGTGGCCCACTGCACAGAAGCTTACTCCCCCTGTTGCAAGTGGCCCAGTGCACTGAATCCGACTCCCATTGTAGCAAGTGGCCCAGTGCACAGAATCTTACTCCCCCTATAGCCAGTAGCCCAGTGCACAGAATCGTACTCCCCCTGTAGCAAGGGGCCCAGTGTGCAGAATCTTACTCCCACGATAGCCAGTAGCCCAGCATGCAGAATCTTACTCCCCCTGTAGCAAGTGGCCCAGTGCACTGAATCTTACTTCCCCTGTAGCAAGTGGCCCAGTGCACAGAATCTTACTCCCACTGTGGCCAGTAGCCCAGTGTGCAGAATCTTATGCCCACTGCAGCCACTAGCCCAGTGTACTGAATCTTACTCCCACTGTAGCCAGTAGCCCAGTGCGCAGAATCTTAGTCTCACTGTAGCCAGTAGCCCAGTGCACAGAATCTTACCCCCACTGTAGCCAGTAGCAGCCCAGTGCGCAGAATCTTACTCCCACTGTAGCCAGTAGCCCAGTGCGCAGAATCTTACTCCCCCTATAGCAAGTGGCCCACTGCAGAGAAGCTTACTCCCACTGTAGCAAGTGGCCCAGTGCACTGAATCTTACTCCCATTGTAGCCACTAGCCCAGTGCGCAGAATCTTACTCCCACTGTAGCTAGTGGCACAGTGCGCACAATCTTACTTCCACTGTAGCAAGTGGCCCACTGCACAGAAGCTTACTCCCCCTGTTGCAAGTGGCCCAGTGCACTGAACCCGACTCCCACTGTAGCCAGTAGCCCAGTGCACAGAATCTTACTCCCCCTGTAACCAGTGGACCAGTGCACTGAATCTTACTCCCACTGTAGCCAGTAGCCCAGTGCACAGAATCTTACTCCCCCTGTAGCAAGTGGCCCAGTGCGCAGAATCTAACTTCCACTGTAGCCAGTAGCCCAGTGCACTGAATCTTATTCCCCCTGTAGCAAGTGGCCCAGTGTGCAGAACATTACTCCCACTATAGCCAGTAGCCCAGCGTGCAGAATCTTACTCCCCCTGTAGCAAGTGGCCCAGTGCGCAGAATCTTACTCTCACTGTAGCTCGTGGCCCAGTGCACTGAATCTTACTCCCACTGTAGCAAGTGGCACAGTGTGCAGTATCTTACTCCCACTGTCACCAGTAGCCCAGTACACAGATTCTTACTCCCCCTGTAGATACTGACACAGTGCGCAGAATCTTGCTCCACTGTAGCCACTAGCCCAGTGCGCTGAATCTTACTCCCACTATTGTCAGTAGCCTTGTGCACTGAATCTTACTCCCACTGTAGCTAGTGGCACAGTGCGCACAATCTTACTTCCACTGTAGCAAGTGGCGCACTGCACAGAAGCTTATTCCCCCTGTTGCAAGTGGTCCAGTGCACTGAACCCGACTCCCACTGTAGCCAGTAGCCCAGTGCACAGAATCTTACTCCCCCTGTAGCAAGTGGCCCAGTGCGCAGAATCTTACTCCCAACTATAGCCAGTGCCCAGCGTGCAGAATCTTACTCCCCCTGTAGCAAGTGGCCCAGTGCGCAAAATCTAACTTCCACTGTAACCAGTAGTCCAGTGCACAGAATCTTACTCCCCCTGTAGCAAGTGGCACACTGCACAGAATCTTACTCTCCCTGTAGCAAGTGGCCCAGTGCACAGAATCTTACTCCCCCTGTAGCAAGTGGCCCAGTGCACAGAATCTTACTCTCCCTGTAGCAAGTGGCCCAGTGCACAGAATCTTACTCCCCCTGTAGCCAGTAGCCCAGTGCACTGAATCTTACTCCCCCTGTAGCAAGTGGCACGGTGTGCAGAATCTTACTCCCACTGTAGCCAGTAGCCCAGTGCACAGATCTTACTCCCACTGTCGCCAGTAGCCCAGTGCACAAAATCTTACTCCCACTGTCGCCAGTAACCCAGTACACAGATTCTTCCTCCCCCTGCAGGTAGTAGCCCAGTGTGCAGAATCTTACTCCCCATGTAGGTGGTGGCACAGCGCGCAGAATCTTACTCCCCCTGTAGCAAGTGGCCCAGTGCACAGAATCTTACTCCCACTGTAGCAAGTGGCCCAGTGCACAGAATCTTAATCTCCCTGTAGCAAGTGGCCCACTGCACAGAAGCTTACTCCCCCTGTTGCAAGTGGCCCAGTGCACTGAATCCGACTCCCATTGTAGCAAGTGGCCCAGTGCACAGAATCTTACTCCCCCTATAGCCAGTAGCCCAGTGCACAGAATCGTACTCCCCCTGTAGCAAGGGGCCCAGTGTGCAGAATCTTACTCCCACTATAGCCAGTAGCCCAGCATGCAGAATCTTACTCCCCCTGTAGCAAGTGGCCCAGTGCACTGAATCTTACTTCCCCTGTAGCAAGTGGCCCAGTGCACAGAATCTTACTCCCACTGTGGCCAGTAGCCCAGTGTGCAGAATCTTATGCCCACTGCAGCCACTAGCCCAGTGTACTGAATCTTACTCCCACTGTAGCCAGTAGCCCAGTGCGCAGAATCTTAGTCTCACTGTAGCCAGTAGCCCAGTGCACAGAATCTTACCCCCACTGTAGCCAGTAGCAGCCCAGTGCGCAGAATCGTACTCCCACTGTAGCCAGTAGCCCAGTGCGCAGAATCTTACTCCCCCTATAGCAAGTGGCTCACTGCAGAGAAGCTTACTCCCACTGTAGCAAGTGGCCCAGTGCACTGAATCTTACTCCCATTGTAGCCACTAGCCCAGTGCGCAGAATCTTACTCCCACTGTAGCTAGTGGCACAGTGCGCACAATCTTACTTCCACTGTAGCAAGTGGCCCACTGCACAGAAGCTTACTCCCCCTGTTGCAAGTGGCCCAGTGCACTGAACCCGACTCCCACTGTAGCCAGTAGCCCAGTGCACAGAATCTTACTCCCCCTGTAACCAGTGGACCAGTGCACTGAATCTTACTCCCACTGTAGCCAGTAGCCCAGTGCACAGAATCTTACTCCCCCTGTAGCAAGTGGCCCAGTGCGCAGAATCTAACTTCCACTGTAGCCAGTAGCCCAGTGCACTGAATCTTATTCCCCCTGTAGCAAGTGGCCCAGTGTGCAGAACATTACTCCCACTATAGCCAGTAGCCCAGCGTGCAGAATCTTACTCCCCCTGTAGCAAGTGGCCCAGTGCGCAGAATCTTACTCTCACTGTAGCTCGTGGCCCAGTGCACTGAATCTTACTCCCACTGTAGCAAGTGGCACAGTGTGCAGTATCTTACTCCCACTGTCACCAGTAGCCCAGTACACAGATTCTTACTCCCCCTGTAGATACTGACACAGTGCGCAGAATCTTGCTCCACTGTAGCCACTAGCCCAGTGCGCTGAATCTTACTCCCACTATTGTCAGTAGCCTTGTGCACTGAATCTTACTTCCACTGTAGCTAGTGGCACAGTGCGCACAATCTTACTTCCACTGTAGCAAGTGGCGCACTGCACAGAAGCTTATTCCCCCTGTTGCAAGTGGTCCAGTGCACTGAACCCGACTCCCACTGTAGCCAGTAGCCCAGTGCACAGAATCTTACTCCCCCTGTAGCAAGTGGCCCAGTGCGCAGAATCTTACTCCCAACTATAGCCAGTGCCCAGCGTGCAGAATCTTACTCCCCCTGTAGCAAGTGGCCCAGTGCGCAAAATCTAACTTCCACTGTAACCAGTAGTCCAGTGCACAGAATCTTACTCCCACTGTAGCCAGTAGCCCAGTGCACAGAATCTTACTCCCCCTGTAGCAAGTGGCCCAGTGCACAGAATCTTAATCCCACTATAGCCAGTGCCCAGCATGCAAAATCTTACTCCCCCTGTAGCCAGTAACCCAGTGCACAGAATCTTACTTCCCCTGTAGCCAGTAGCCCAGTGCACAGAATCTTACTTCCACTGTAGCAAGTGGCCCAGTGCACTGAATCTTACACCCCTTGTAGCCAGGAGCCCAGTGCACAGAATCCTACTCCCATTGTAGGTAGTGGCTCAGTGCACAGAATCTTACTCCCCCTGTAGCTAGTAGCCCAGTGCGCAGAATCTTACTCCCCCTGTAACCAGTTGCCCAGTGCACTGAATCTTACTCCCCCTGTAGCAAGTGGCCCAGTGCGCAGAATCTAACTTCCACTGTAGCCAGTAGCCCAGTGCACAGAATTTTATTCCCCCTGTAGCAAGTGGCCCAGTGCGCAGAATCTAACTTCCACTGTAGCCAGTAGCCCAGTGCACAGAATTTTATCCCCCCTGTAGCAAGTGGCCCAGTGTGCAGAATCTTACTCCCACTATAGCCAGTGCCCAGCGTGCAGAATCTTACTCCCCCTGTAGCAAGTGGCCCAGTGCACTGAATCTTACTCCCCCCGTTGCAAATGGCCCAGTGCACTGAATCTTACTCCCCTTGTAGCCAGAAGCCCAGTGCACTGAACCCTACTCCCATTGTAGCAAGTGGCTAAATGCACAAAATCTTACTCCCCCGTAGCAAGTGGCACAATGTGCAGAATCTTACTCCCACTGTCGCCAGTAGCCCAGTACACAGATTCTTACTCCCACTGTAGCTAGTAGCCCAGTGCGCAGAATCTTACTCCCCATGTAGCCAGTAGCCCAGTGCACTGAATCTTACGCCCCCTGTAGCAAGTGGCCCAGTGCGCAGAATCTTACTCCCACTGTAGCAAGTAGCCCAGTGCACTGAATCTTACTCCCCCCGTTGCAAATGGCCCAGTGCACTGAATCTTATCCCCCTTGTAGCCAGGAGCCCAGTGCACTGAATCCTACTCCCATTGTAGGTAGTGGCTCAGTGCACAGAATCTTACTCCCCCTGTTGCAAGCGGCTCAGTGCACAGAATCTTACTCCCCCTGTAGCTAGGAGCCCAGTGCGCAGAATCTTGCTCCCACTGTAGGTAGTGACACAGTGCGCAGAATCTTGCTCCCACTGTAGCCACTAGCCCAGTGCGCTGAATCTTACTCCCACTATTGTCAGTAGCCATGTGCACTGAATATTACTCCCTCTGTAGCAAGTGGCCCAGTGCGCAGAATCTTACTCCCACTGTAGCAAGTGGCCCAGTGCACTGAATCTTACTCCCCCTGTAGCCAGTAGCCCAGTGCACTGAATCTTACTCTCACTGGAGCCAGTAGCCAGTGCACTGAATCTTACTCCCCCTGTAGCAAGTGGCCCAGTGCACTGAATCTTACTCCCCCTGTGGCCAGTAGCCCAGTGTACAGAATCTTACTCCCACTGTAGCAAGTGGCCCAGTGCACTGAATCTTACTCCCCTTGTAGCCAGGAGCCCAGTGCACTGAATCCTACTCCCATTGTAGCAAGTGGCTCAGTGCACAGAATCTTACTCCCACTGTAGCCACTAGCCCAGTGCGCTGAATCTTACACCCACTATTGTCAGTAGCCCTGTGCACAGAATATTACTCCCCCTGTAGCAAGTGGTCCATTGCACAGAAGCTTACTCCCCCTGTCGCAAGTGGCCCAGTGCACTGAACCCGACTCCCACTGTAGCCAGTAGCCCAGTGCACAGAATCTTACTCCCCCTGTAGAAAGTGGCCCAGTGCGCAGAATCTTACTCCCACTATAGCCAGTGTCCAGCGTGCAGAATCTTACTCCCCCTGTAGCAAGTGGCCCACTGCACTGAATCTTACTTCCCCTGTAGCCAGTGGCCCAGTGCGCAGAATCTTAGTCTCACTGTAGCTAGTAGCCCACTGGATCTTACTCCCCCTGTAGCAAGTGGCCCAGTGCACAGAATCTTACTCCCAATGTAGCCAGTAGCCCATTGCGCAGAATCTTACTCCCACTGTAGCCAGTAGTCCAGTGCACAGAATCTTACTCCCACTGTAGCAAGTGGCGTAGTGCGCAGAATCTTACTCTCACTGTAGCTCGTGGCCCAGTGCACAGATTCTTACTCCCACTGTGGCCAGTAGCCCAAAGCACACAATCTTACTCCCTGTAGCAAGTGGCGCAGTGCATTGAATGTTACTCCCACTGTAGCAAGTGGCACCGTGTGCAGAATCTTACTCCCACTTTAGCCAGTAGCCCAGTGTGCAGAATCTTAGTCTCACTGTAGCCAGTAGCCCAGTGCACTGGATCTTACTCCCACTGTTGCAAGGGGCCCAGTGCACAGAATCTTACTCCCCCTGTAGGCAGTAGCCCAGTGCACAGAATCATACTCCCCCTGTAGAAAGTGGCCCAGTGCACTGAATCTTATGCCCACTGCAGCCAGTAGCCCAGCGTGCAGAATCTTACTCGCCCTGTAGCAAGTGGCCCAGTGCACTGAACCCGACTCCCCCTGTAGCAAGTGGCCCAGTGCGCAGAATCTTACTCTCACTGTAGCTCGTGGCACAGTGTGTAGAATTTTACTCCCACTGTAGCAAGTGGCCCAGTGCGCTGAATCTTACTCCCCCATTGCAAATGGCCCAGTGCATTGAATCTTACTCCCCTTGTAGCCAGGAGCCCAGTGCACTGAATCCTACTCCCCCTGTAGCAAGAGGCACAGTGTGCAGAATCTTATTCCCACTGTCGCCAGTAGCCCAGTGCACAGAATCTTACTCCCCCTGCAGCTTGTAGCCCAGTGCGCAGAATCTTACTCCCCCTGTAGGTAGTGACACAGTGCGCAAATCTTGCTCCCACTGTAGCCACTAGCCCAGTGAGCTGAATCTTACTCCCACTTTGTCAGTAGCCCTGTGCACTGAATATTAATCCCCCTGTAGCAAGTGGTCCAGTGCACAGAATCTTACTCCCACTGTAGCAAGTGGCCCAGTGTGCAGAATCTTACTCCCACTGTCGCTAGTGGCCCAGTGCACTGAATCTTCCTCCCCCTGTAGCAAGTGGCCCAGTGCGCAGAATGTTACTCCCACTATAGCCAGTCGTCCAGCGTGCAGAATCTTACTCCCCCTGTAGCAAATGGCCCAGTGCACTGAATCTTACTCCCATGGTGACCAGTAGCCCAGTGCACAGAATCTTACTCCCCCTATAGCAAGGGGCCCAGTGTGCAGAACCTTACTCCCACTATAGCCAGTAGCCCAGCGTGCAGAATCTTACTCCCCCTGTAGCAAGTGGCCCACTGCACTGAATCTTACTCCCCCTGTAGCAAGTGGCCCAGTGTGCAGAATCTTACTCCCACTGTAGCCAGTAGCCCAGTGCACAGAATCTTACTCCCACTATAGCCAGTAGTCCAGTGTACTGAATCTTACTCCCACTGTAGCCAGGAGCCCAGAGCACAGAATCTTACTCCCACTGTAGCAAGTGGCGTAGTGCGCAGAATCTTACTCTCACTGTAGCTCGTGGCCCAGTGCACAGATTCTTACTCTCACTGTGGCCAGTAGCCCAGTGCACAGAATCTTACACCCACAATATCAAGTGGCCCAGTGCACAGAATCTTACTCCCCCTGTACCCAGTAACCCAGTGCAATGGAACTTACTCCCCCTGTAGGAAGTGGCCCAGTGCACTGAATCTTACTCCCTAGAGGAGCCCAGTTGCCTCATCCACTGAATCACATGGTAGCCAGTGGCCCAGTTGACAGTGTTCCGATCCACTGAATCTTTTGGCTGCCTTTTGCAGTCCCTCCAGCCGGATTGGATCAACCCCTATCTGGCGATGCCGACGTGATGCACAGCTGTGTTTGTTTGCCGAAATGGAAGGTGGGATGCCCAAGCCGGTTGTTAGTGGGGGGAAAGCTGGAGTTTTCCTGTTGGCTCTTGGCTGTCTTCATTCCTCTGGATAGTTGAGGCCCTGCCTGGGATGTGCTGCTGTGGAACCTCTGACAAGTTCCAGCTGTCTCTCCAGTGTGTTGGAAATGCAGGCTCCAGTGGTGGAAGGAATGAATGTTTCTAATACCATCCCAGGGCAAGTGGAGAGTATTCAAACTCACTCCTGCCTTGTTGATGGTGGACAGGCTTTGGGGAGTCTGGAGGTAAATTACCTCAGTATTCCTAGCCCCTGACCTGCTCTTGTAGCCACTGTGTTTATACAGACAGTCCAGTTCAGTTTCTGGTCAATGGTAACTCCCAGGATGTTGATAGTGAGGGATTCAGCTCGGGAGGCACCACTGAATGTCAAGGGGCAATGGTTCGATTCTCTCCAGTTTGAGATGGTCATTGCTGGCACTTGTGTGTGCAGCGAACATTATGTGACCCTTATCAGCACAAGCCGGGATGCTTTCAGCTCTACATGCAAGTCGTAACTGCTTCCCTACCGAAGGAATTGCAAATGAAGTTGTCAGACTGTCATAAAAATTTATATCATATTCCATGGGGAAGGAAAGCTGCTGTCCTTTAATGGTCTGGGTTTCTGCGTGTGACTTCAGTCCCTTGGCTACATCATTAATACTTTGCTGGCCTCGCTGAGGGCACTTACATTTCCTCAGCAGTAAGTGGGCACGGGCGCCAGGCCAGTGACACCCAGATCCTCCGAATGAAGGTGGATATCACGGCAGATGGACAAAACACAGAGGTTACACGAGACAGAAAGGTCAAACACTGAAGCAGAGATGAATGCAACCAGTCAACCCGAGTACAAGCCCTAACCATGCGCACTGAGGCTCACTCACCGTCTCAACGGCAACTTGCATTTATGTAACGCCCTCGGGCACTTCAGAAGCATTCACAAAAGAAGAGCAGGAGAGCTTGGTCAGAAAGGAGGGGTTTAATCTGATTTTAGAGGGTAAATGTAATAACAGTGGGTTATAACTATTCAGAGCCAGATTCAGGCTCTAGCGCCTTGAACCTGCCCCACCATTTGGGAAGGTCAGGCTTGCTCTGATTTCAGGCTCGCATGTGCCCCCTTCATTCTGGAATTCCCCAGGAATGGGGGAGAGAACCTACTCTGGCAACCCACCCCGTCAGGGATCTCAGGGTGTGATCACCAAATCCCTGGAAACAGGCCCTTCTGCCCACCAAGTCCACACGGACACTGCAAAGAGTATCCAACCCAGACCCATTTCCTTATCCTATGTTTACCCCTGACTAATGCTACTAACCTATACATTCCTGAATGCTACGGGCAATTCACCTAACCTACCCATCTTTGGACAGCGGGAGGAACCTGGAGCACCCGGAGGGAGCCCACGCAAACACCAGCAGCATGTGCAAACTCCACACGGACAGTCACATGAGGCTGGAATTGAACCCGGGTCCCTGGCACTGTGAGGCAGCAGTGCTAACCACTGAGCCACCGTGCCACCCTAGGTGTGATGGATAAAGCATTGGCACTATTGAGCAGGGACACTGGAGGTGGCAAAAGCAGCACGCCTGAGGATTTCATCAGTCAATGAGATTTATTGGGGAAGGAAAAAGAGAGAGCGAGAGGCAGGCCTGACACACAAAGCTGGATGCGGGTGTGACTGACTGATTGTGGGTTTCCTCTCATAGCTGTGACCTGGTTCAGTCTGAGGCAGCTGAAGCCACGAGTTCAACTTCAATCGCTCAACGCTGCCAAAACCCAGAGTCCTTGTCACCCCTGATGTCTCCACCACCCAGCTCTCCTTCAGCAGAGTTACCCGTTATTGCAGAGTGATTAAATTGCTGATGTCAAACAGCTCTGTTTCAGAGTCCAACCAGATGGGCTGAGGAGTGGCAGATGGAGTTTAATTTAGATCAATGTGAGGTGCTGCATTTTGGAAAGGCAAATCAGGGCTGGACGTATACACTTAATGGGAAGGTCCTGGGGAGTGTCGCTGAACAAAGAGACCTTGGAGTGCAGGGACATAGCTCCTTGAAAGTGGAGACGCAGGTAGGTTGCACAGTTGCTGGCCTTTATTGGTCAGCGTATTGAGTACAGGAGTTGGGAGGTCATGTTGCATCAGTACAGGACAATGGTTCGACCGCTTTTGAAATACTGCATCCAATTCTACAGCAAAGCTGTTATTAAACTTGAAAAGGCTCAGAAAAGATCTAGAAGGATGTTGCCAGGGTTGTAGGGCCTGAGCTATAGGCAGAGGCCGAATAGGCTGGGGCTGTTTTCCCTGGAGTGTCGGAGGCTGCTGCTGAGGATAATAGTGAGACTGTATTTCTCAAAAGTTGTGTTTCAGGATGAATGCTGTGACTCGGGGGCACATTTTTAAGGTGAGAGGAGAGAAATTTGGTAAAAAAAGACATGAGGGGCAGATGTTTTTACAAAGAAGATGGTTCGGGGGTGGAATGAACTTCCTGAGGATGTGGGTCTAGTCACAACGTTTCAGACATTTGGATAAGTCCATGAATCGGAAAGGTTGGGAGGGCTATGGGTCGGGGCAGGCAGGTGGGACTGGTCAAGCTTGGAATTATGGTCAGCATGGAGTGGCTGGACTGAAGAGTCTGTTTCCGTGTTGCACGACTCCATGGCTGTGAAGGGAATGAGAACCGAGGAGCTGGGAATGTTGGGGTGGGACAGCAACAGTGTGGCGTTTGGCAGATCTGAAAGAGTCGGCCCATTCTGCTCGGAGGGTGTAGTGGAGAGTGACACAGGCTGGTGGTACAGAGAAGCTGGGACGGTGGGGGGGGGGGGGGGGGGGGGGGGTGGAGGTGCAGAATGAGACATTTACAGGAAGGCCTTACTGCTCCACATCCATCGGGAACAGGAACAGGCTGAATTGCAGTCGTACGTATCCACCTCACTGCGCTACCCCTTAAGCAGGTCTGGGATTTGGTACAAGCAGTGAGGCACAATGACATTAGCAACACCATAGCTGACAGCCAAAGCAAAGTCGCTCTTTATCGCAGGAATGGGGACTCGTTGCTAACAGTTAGCGGGGATCATACATCTCCCTCATGCTGGGGTTCCACAGGTGTTACATAGCCAGCACAAACATGTATACATTGTGGCGGGGGGGGGGGGGGGGGGGGGGGAGAGTCCCGGGTGAGACAGTGAGATTCCCTGGAACATCATGGAGCTCCACAAGGCACCAGGAGCAAGCAGATTGGAAATGCCAGGCTTTGTCCGGACAATGTGGCATTGCTTCTTGGCAAAGGGTGGCATGGGCATTTATCAGTCTCTCCTTTGTCCCACAACCCTCACTACCTGTGCCCCCACCTCCAATTTAAACGCACTCACATTTGAGAACTTGCCCAACCCATAATACGACCATCATTGACCTTTCTCTCCCTAGCCGCTGTCAGGGATTGCGGTGTCCCCAAAACTGACCTGCCCACCCACTCCCCCAACAAAAAAAATGAACAAATCGCACAGAAATGGGCTGTGAGCTATTGTTCGTGATTTGAGCTAAGGATTGCAGTAAGGTGCAGGATTTGCATTTGACAGGGCAATGAGAGAGCACGTATTCACCCCAATTGAAGAAACACCTGAAAGACAGGCAGGAGGACAGGGATGGAGGGAAGGAAAGAGGGAGGGATGGAGTGAGAATGTGAGAAGTGCAAAGAGAAACAGCAAAGGATTCAGGTATCACAGGGCAGAGAGGTGACAGACAATAACTGGCCACAATGGAGGGAGCGCAAATACCCACCTGGGGATGGGGTGAAGGAGGGGGCAGCAGGGAGGACGGAGAAGAAATGAAAGGGGCAGGAGGAGGTGAAGGAAGAGGCAAGTCAGCACGACTGCGTTGAGGGATATGTGACGGGGGAATGAAAAGGAGGACAGGGCAGTACAGAGACAGAACGAAGGACAGAGAGAGAAAGGGAATGAAAAACAGAGAAGGTGGGGAGAGAGAGAAAGGGAAAGAGAGAGAGAGAGAGAGAAAGGGAAAAAGAGAGAGAAAAAGAGGGAAAAACAGATAAAGAGAAAGAAAAGGAAAGAGAGACAGAAGGGAAAGAGAGAGAGAAAAGAGGGGAAGACTGCTTGGCAGGCCATGGAAGCCCTCAGCTGGTTAAAGTATGAAGCCATAGCCCCTGATCTGCTGCCTGTTCCTTCTAGATGCTTACAGCCACTCCACAGTTACACAAATTCACTGGATAAAGCCCATCACAGGAAACAGAGTTCGGCCTCCCGCTTTTCATTTCTATTAAGCCTAAGTTATTTATCTTATCGACAAACAATCACTTTCTTCATCTGCACAAATGATTCTTCATATAGTGCCTCTCTTCTCTGTTACCTCAGCCTCTCCCTGTGCTCTCTCTCTCTCTCTCTCTCTCTCTCTCTCTGCCAACAGCAGTAATCCCCGACGCCCTTTTTTTTCCTATCGACCAGTTTCTGGCTCGTCCGCTCCATCCACACTGTGACATTCAGATCAATATTGCATGAATAAAAAAGAAGCCTTTCTTCCTCTCTCTCTCCTGGCTTCGCTCTCTCTCTCTTGCCCGCACTCACTCTCCCTCTCTCACTCTCGGCAGCTTACCGTCAGATCCTTGTGGTCCCTGGGTCGATTTCAGCTTCCATACGTTGTCATTGAAGGAGCGTTGCGATACCGTGGGTACAGGCAGTGGAACTAACATAGCGAAGCTGACAGACAGTCTCCTGAGCCTGCATTCCAGGGACGCACGTTGGTGTGTGTTTGTGTGTGTGTGTGTGTGTGTGTGTGTCTGTCTGTGTCTCTGTGAGTGTGTCTGTATCTACACTTTCAAACAGGGAATAAAATGCAGGTGCTGAAGATTTGAATCAGGGTAGTTGTGTGATCACAGAACTCTTAGCCTCTGCACTTAGTAAAATACACAGACAGACACATACACACACACCCTCCTCTGCCCCACACATTCACACACACAGACACACACACACAGACACACACGGTGCCACACGGACCCCCGCTGTAGTTAAGGCCGTCTCAAGGACCCCTAACAATTCATAGTCCAGTGTAAGTGCAGCTGGGATTCACAGCTTGTTGGAAACAATAGCCCTCCACCAACAACCAACCAGCCCTCCCCTCCCACCGTTCCACTCAGCCTAATCTTCTTGTATTGTCTGCCACTATCATCCCTCTCTCTCGCTTTCATACTCTTTGCCCAGTTTGACAGCTGATGACCGAGTTCCAGTCCGTCCTCTCTCGCTCCCCCCTCAGAGGAGCCCCTCGGACCCACACCTCCCCACCACCGCCAACCCCTTGCAGACAAAAGCAATTATCGGAAAGGTACAATGTTCTGTACCCACTACACAACCAAAATCACACCTCCCCAACCCCCCCCCCCCCACCCCAAACACCCTTCCTCCCCGCGCAACAGCCCATAGCAACCAGCCTCCCCACAGCTCTGGCTCAGCCCAGTCTACAAATAGGAACTGCACTGGAGAAATGAACCTGTACCCCATACATACACACATGCTGGAAGGAGGGCCAGGGTTAATGAAAATTATACAGCGTGAAGGTGGGGGGGGGGTAGCTTCCACATTTACACACAAGACAGAAACTCAAGTGGACTAAAACAGACTTAATCCGATGTGCTAAGACTGCAAACATTTCACACTTAGGAACACCATCAACATTCACAGGACAGCATAGCACAGGAGCAGGCCCTTCAGCCCGTGATGTTGTGCCAAACATGACACCAAGTTCAACTACTCCCGTCAGCCTGCCCTTGGTCCATTCGTATTTCTTTCCTATGTTTAGCTAAGAGCCCCTAAAATATGCCTATCGTGTCTGCCTCCACTGCTACCCCGAGCAGTGGGCTCAAGGTTCCTGCCACTCTCTGTGTAAAAAAAAACTTGCCCCTCATGTCTCCTTTCGATTTTCCCCCTCTCACCCGAGATGCATGCTCCCTAATATTAGACATTTCCACTCTTGGAAACAGATTGTGAACGGCGGTCTGGGAATCTTAAATAAAATCATCAGGAAGGACAGAATTTAAGGCAAAGCTCATAGAGGCTGTGGTTACAGACGTGGTAGGCACACCATAGGATCATCACGTACCTGCCTGTCTCACCCAGGGAAGGACCCCCTACTTAAGAGTACAGGCTACAGAACCCCATGACACGAGATGCAGGCTACAGGATACGGCATTGAAATGACAGAAGCACAGATCAATATGCCGTTGGATTATGTACAAGCTAATTAGTGACCATGCTCTCTCGACCATGGTATTGCCAGAGTCCCCATTGTCAGTGTCCAGTCCCTTCAACGACATCATATCAGTGATTCGAGTACAGAGATGTACAGCACAGAAACAGACCCTTCCGTCCATATCAACCATGGACCTTGTTCCATTTGGGCCATATTCCTTCCCCTTTCATTTCCCAATCCGAGCTTTCTAAATGTTGTCATGGTATCAGCCTCCATCACTTCCTTTGGCAGCTCATTCCACCCTCTGTGCGAACAAGTAGCACCTTAGGTCCCTTTTCAATGTCCCCCTCTCACCTTAAACCTCTGCCCTCGAGTTTTGCACTCCCCTCCCCTGGGGGGGGGACTGTGCCTATTTACCCTATCCATGTCCCTCATGATTTAATAAACTTCATCGGCTCACCCTTCAGCCTCCCAATGCTCCAGGGGAAATAGCTCCAATCTATACAGCCTCTCCCAATAGCTCAAACACTCCATCTCAGCAACCTTCTTGGAAATCTTTCTGAACCCTTCCAAGTTTCACAAGTTCCAGGGTACAAATGCTACAGGAAGGATAGAAAGGGAGGCACGAGAGGAGGGGGAGTGGCATTTTTGATAAGGGATAGCATTACAGCTGTACAGAGGGAGGATATTCCCGGAAATACATCCAGGGAAATTATTTGGGTGGAACTGAGAAATAAGAAAGGGATGATCACCTTATTGGGATTGTACTATAGACCTCCTAATAGTCAGAGGGAAATTGAGAAACAAACTTGTAAGGAGATCTCAGCTATCTGTAAGAATAATAGGGTGATTATGGTAGGGGATTTTAACTTTCCAAACATAGACTGGGACTGCCATAGTGTTAAAGGTTTAGGTGGAGGGGAATTTCTTAAGTGTGTACAAGACAATTTTCTGATTTAGAATGTGGATGTACCTACTAGAGAAGGTGCAAAACTTTACCTACTCTTGGGAAATAAGGCAGGGCAGGTGACTGAGGTGTCAGTGGGGCCAGCAACCATATTTCTATTAGTTTTAAAATAGTGATGGAAAGGGATAGACCAGATCTAAAAGTTGAAGTTCTAAATTGGAGAAAGGCCAACTTTGACAGTATTAGGCAAGAACTTTCGAAAGCTGATTGGGGGCAGATGTTCGCAGGTAAAGGGACGGCTAGAAAATGGGAAGCCTTCAGAAATGAGATAACAAGAATCCAGAGAAAGTATATTCCTGTCAGGGTGAAAGGGAAGGCTGGTAGGCATGGGGAATGCTGGATGACTAAAGAAATTGGGAGGGTTTGGTTAAAAAAAAGAAGGAAGCATATGTCAGGTATAGACAGGATAGATCGAGTGAATCCTTAGAAGAGTATAAAGGCAGTAGGAGTATACTTAAGAGGGAAATCAGGAGGGCAAAACGGGGACATGAGATAGCTTTGGCAAATAGAATTAAGGAGAATCCAAAGGGTTTTTACAAATATATTAAGGACAAAAGGGTAACTAGAGAGAGAATAGGGCCCCTCAAAGATCAGCAAGGCGGCTTTTGTGTGGAACCACAGAAAATGGGGGAGATACTAACTGAATATTTTGCATCAGTATTTACTGTGGAAAAGGATATGGGAGATATAGACTGTAGGGAAATAGATGGTGACATCTTGCAAAATACCCAGGTTACAGAGGAGGAAGTGCTGGATGTCTTGAAACGGTAAGGGTGGATAAATCCCCAGGACCTGATCAGGTGTACCCGAGAACTCTGTGGGAAGCTAGAGAAGTGATTGCTGGGCCTCTTACTGAGATATTTGTATCATTGATAATCACAGGTGAGGTGCCGGAAGACTGGAGGTTGGCAAACGTGGTGCCATTGTTTAAGAAGGGCGGTAAAGACAAGCCAGGGAACTATAGACCGGTGAGCCTGACATCAGTGATGGGCAAGTTGTTGGAGGGAATCCTGAGGGACAGGATGTACATGTATTTGGAAAGGCAAGGACTGATTAGGGATAGTCAACATGGCTTTATGCGTGGGAAATCATGTCTCACAAACTGGATTGAGTTTTTTGAAGAAGTAACAAAGAAGATTGAAGAGGGCAGAGCAGTAGATGTGATCTATATGGACTTCAGTAAGGTGTGCGACAAGGTTCCCCATGGGAAACGGATTAGCAAGGTTAGATCTCATGGAATACAGGGAGAACTAGCCATTTGGATAGAGAACTGGCTCAAAGGTAGAAGACAGAGAGTGGTGGTGGAGGGTTGTTTTTCAGACTGGAGGCCTGTGACCAGGGGAGTGCCACAAGGATCGGTGTTGGGCCCTCTACTTTTTGTCATTTAGATAAATGATTTGGATGCAAGCATAAGAGGTACAGTTAGTAAGTTTGCAGATGACACCAAAATTGGAGGTTTAGGGACAGCGAAGAGGGTTACCTCAGATTACAACAGGATCTGGACCAGATGGGCCAATGGACTGGGAAGTGGCAGATGGAGTTTAATTCAGATAAATGTGAGGTGCTGCATTTTGGGAAAGCAAATCTTAGCAGGACTTATACACTTAATGGTAAGGTCCGAGGGAGTGTTGCTGAACAAAGAGACCTTGGAGTGCAGGTTCATAGCTTCTTGAAAGTGGAGTCGCAGGTAGATAGGATAGTGAAGACGACGTTTGGTATGCTTTCCTTTATTGGTCAGAGTATTGAGTACAGGAGTTGGGAGGACATGTTGCGGCTGTACAGGACATTGGTTAGGCCACTGTTGGAATATTGCGTGTAATTCTGGTTTCTTTCCTATGGGAAAGATGTTGTGAAACTTGAAAGGGTTCAGAAAAGATTTACAAGGATGTTGCCAGGGTTGGAGGATCTGAGCTACAGGGAGAGGCTGAACAGGCTGGAGCTGTTTTCCCTGGAGCGTCGGAGGCTGAGGGGTGACCTTATAGAGGTTTACAAAATTATGAGGGGTATGGATAGGATATATAGACAAAGTCTTTTCCCTGGGGTCGGGGAGTCCAGAACGAGAGGGCATAGGTTTAGGGTGAGAGGGGAAAGATATAAAAGGGACCTAAGGGGCAACTTTTTCACAAGAGGGTGGTGCGTGTATGGAACGAGTTGCCAGAAGAAATGGTGGAGGCTGGTACAATTGCAACATGTAAGAGGCATCTGGATGTGTCCAGGAATAGGAAGGGTTTGGAGGGATATGCTGGCAAATGGAACTAGACCAGACTGGGATGTCTGGTCAATGAGGATGAGTGCTGTATGACTATGACTGTAGTCATTCAGGATCACAGCTCACCTTCACAAGGGCAACTCAGGAGAGGCCATAAATATTGGCTCAGCCAGTGACACTCACATCCCATGGAAGCATTTCTAAAATGCTACTGCCTTCATAAAAGGTCACAAAAACTATCGATTCCCTGAGTATCCACAAACCAAACCAATTTGGTTATGAATATCTTCGAGAAGTGAGTGGCTGTAATGCAAAAGGTGTGCGACTGCCCAGAATGGACAGTTGTCTCCTTTCAGTCGACAGTGTCAGGACCTGCAGGATCTGTCACTACTAGCCTTGGTCCAAGCGAAACATCCTCCTTTCAGAGGTTTTAGAGGCTTCAATGACAGCTGCTCTCATTCACTGCATCACAGGACAGTTACAGCACTGAAAGGACATTCAACCCATTCTGTTTGTACTAGCCCTCTGCAATGGCAATTCACCAAGTGCTATTTCTCAACTTTCAAATTTGCCCCACCCCGATGGTCCTGCAAGTCTACCTCTTCAGCATATTCCCTTCTGAAAATCTCGACTGAACCTGTCTCCCCCTCCCTCTCAGATGGCACATCAGAGACCAATAACTGAGATCCTGTGCTCTCAGGAATTAGCTATTCTTGCCTCCTGAGCCTAGGACACCAGTCTAGGAGCTGCCCCGGGGCCTGTGCTCTTTGCCTTAGTCTCTGGGCTGAGATGGTGACTGTTAGCTACAAAACAACTCCCCAGAGGCCAGTTTCCTGTTACCAAGTTCCCCTTCACTGACACGGGGAGAGTCCTGGACACTGATCCAGCTCCTTCAAAGCCAGCTCTCAGAGTGAGCAGCATCTCTGACCCTCCGGTTCGTATCTGATTGGACCAGGTTGACAGCTCCTCTCAGTGAGCGCATATTCTGTGAGGTCCATCTAGCTGCCCATGCTCCAATCACTTCATACAACATGATTGGTTTTTAATCAGTCTTACTGAAGTGGCCTGATAAAGAGGCCCTATATATTTGATGAAAACTACTCCACTTTAATGCCCTGTGCAGCTTGGAGATCAATGTGGGCGGCACGGTGGCACCGTGGTTAGCATTGCTGCCTCACAGCGCCAGAGACCGGGTTCAATTCCCGGCTCAGGCGACTGTCTGTGTGGAGTTTGCACGTTCTCCCCGTGTCTGCGTGGGTTTCCTCCGGGCGCTCCGGTTTCCTCCCACAGTCCAAAAATGTGCAGGTTAGGGTGAATTGGCCATGCTAAATTGTCCCATAGTGTTAGGTAAGGGGTAAATGTAGGGGAATGGGTCTGGGTGGGTCAGTGTGGACTTGTTGGGCTGAAGGGCCTGTTTCCGCACTGTAAGTAATCTAAACATTCGCCTTCCAATGTCTGGGTATTTGAAGAAAAATATTTTTTTTTATTGTAGTAGACAATTCCAAACTTGACCACCTCATAACTTCACCCACAATGTCCAAATCCGGGCAGGTCTTATACACTTCATGGGAAGGTCCTGGGGAGTTTTGCCAAACAGAGGGACCTTGGAGAGCAGGTTCATAGCTCCTTGAAAGTGGAGTCGCAGGTAGATAGGATAGTGAAGAAGGCGTTTGGTATGCTTTCCTTTATTGGTCAGTGCAGTGTACGAGTTGGGAGGTTATGTGCAACTGTACTGGATATTGGTTCAGCCACTTTTGGAATACTGAGTTCAGTTCTGGTCTCCTTGCTATAGAAAAGATGTTGCCAAAGTTGAAAGGGTTCAGAAAAGGTTTACACGGATGTTGCCAGGGTTGGAGGATCTGAGCTACAGGGAGAGGCTGAACAGGCTGGGGCCATTTTCCCTGGAGCATCGGAGGCTGAGGGGTGACCTTATAGAGGTTTGTAAACTCATGAGGGGTATGGACAAGATGAATAGTCAAGGTATTTTTCCCAGGGTAGGGGAATCCAAAATTAGAAGCCATAGGTTTAAGGTGAGAGGGGAAAGATTTAAAAGGGACTTAAGGGGCAACGTTTTCATGCAGAAGATGGTGCGTGTGAAGAATGAGCTGCCAGAGGAAGTGGTGGAGGCTGGTACAATTACCAAATTTAAAAGCCATCTGGATGGGTCCATGAATAGGAAGGGTTTGGAGGGATATGGGCCAAATGCTGACAAATGGGATGTGATTATTTCAGGATATCTTGTCGGTATGGATGAGTTGGACCAAAAGGTCTGTTTTTCTCTGACTCTTTACCATGGTGGGGATAGTGACCAAGTGACAGCAATAACAGGACAAATTTATTACAGGACAGAGAGAATATGAGGACTTATGACCGCAAGATGGAGTGACATGGGGGGACAAAGTGACCACAAGGAATAGAGTGACCACCAGGGCACAGAGTGACCACAAAGAACAGAGTGACCACCAGGAACAGACTGACCATCTGGGTACAGAGTGACCACAAGGTACAGAGTGACCACCAGGGCACAGACTGACCACCAGGGACAGAGAGACCACAAGATACACTGTGATCATCAGGGCACAGACTGACCACTGGGGGACAGAGTAACCATCAAGGGACAAAGTGATCACCAAGGACAGATTGACCACCAGGGGACAGAGTGACCACTTGGGGGACAGAGTGACCACTGGGGGACAGTGTGACCACTGGGGGACAGTGTGACCACCAGGGGACAGAGTGACAAAGGGACAGTGTGACCACTGGGGGACAGTGTGACCACCAGGGGACAGAGTGACCACCAGGAACAGACTGACCATCTGGGTACAAAGTGACCACAAGGTATACAGTGACCACAGGAACAGACTGACCATCTGGGGACAGAGTGACCACAAGGTACAGAGTGACCACCAGGGCACAGACTGACCACCAGAGACAGAGAGACCACAAGATACACAGTGATCATCAGGGCACAGACTGACCACTGGGGGACAGAGTGACCATCAAGGGACAAAGTGATCACCAGGGAGATTGACCACCAGGGGACAGTGTGACCACTGGGGGATAGAGTGACCACTTGGGGGACAGAGTGACCACTGGGGGACAGAGTGACCACCGGGGGACAGTGTGACAAAGGGACAGAGTGACCACTGGGGGACAGTGTGACCACCAGGGGACAGATTGACCACTGGGGCACAGTGTGACCACTGGGGAACAGAGTGACCACCAGGGGACAGAGTGACCACCAGGAACAGACTGACCATCTGGGTACAAAGTGACCACAAGGTATACAGTGACCACAGGAACAGACTGACCATCTGGGGACAGAGTGACCACAAGGTACAGAGTGACCACCAGGGCACAGACTGACCACCAGGGACAGAGAGACCACAAGATACACAGTGATCATCAGGGCACAGACTGACCACTGGGGGACAGAGTGACCATCAAGGGACAAAGTGATCACCAGGGACAGATTGACCACCAGGGGACAGAGTGACCACTTGGGGGACAGAGTGACCACGGGGGGACAGTGTGACCACCAGGGGACAGATTGACCACTGGGGGACAGAGTGGTCACTGGGGGACAGAGTGACCACTGGGGTACAGTGTGACCACTGGGGGACAGAGGGAGCACCAGGGGACAGACAAACCACAAGGGACAGAGTGACCACTGGGGGACAGAGAGAGAGAGACAGGAACAGAGTGACCACCAAGGCACAGAGTGACCATCAGGGGACAGAGTGACCACTCGGGGACAGAGTGACCACTGGGGGTCATAGTGACCACAAGGGGACAGAGTGACCACCTGGGGACAGAGAGAGAGAGAGAGAGAAGGAACAGAGTGACCACCAATGCAAAGACTGACCATCAAGGGACAGAGTGACCACTAAGGGACAGAGTGGCCATCAGGGGACAGAGTGACCACCAAGGGACAGAATCACCATCAGGGGACAGAGTGACCAAAAGTAACAGAGTGATCACCAAGGAACGGAGTGACCATTAGGGGATCGAGTGACCATCAGAAGACAGAGGGACCACTGGGGGACAGAGTGACCACAAGGAACAGAGCGACCTTTACAGACAGGAGGGAACAGGGAGAGAGTGTCCAGAGGGACAAGGGGCACAGAGACAGGGGGGCACAGGGACAGAGTGTCCACAGGGACAGGGGGGCACAGGGACAGAGTGTCCACAGGGACAGGGGGGCACAGGGACAGAGTGTCCACAGGGACAGGGGGCCATAGGGACAGAGTATCTACAGGGACGGGGGGCACAGGGACAGAGTGTGCACAGGGACAGGGGGCACAGGGAGAGAGTGTCCACAGGGACTGGGGTGCACAGGCACAGAGCGTCCACAGAGACAGGGGGGCAGAGGGACAGAGTCTCCGCAGGATCAGGGAGACATAGGGACAGAGTATCTACAAGAACCGGGTTAGAGGGGCACAGGGGCAGAGTGCCCACAGGGACAGGGGGGACATGGACAGAGTGCCCACAAGGGCTGGGGGACACAGGAACAGGGGGGCACAGGGACAGAGTGCCCACAGGGACAGGGGGTACAGTGACAAAGTGAGCACCAGGACGGGGGTGCGGGGGTGGGGGGGGCACCAGGACAGAGTGTTTACAGAGACAGGGGGGCACAGGGACAGGGGGACATAAGGACGGGGGGGCACAGGGACAGGGGGACATAGGGACAGAGCGTCCACAGAGACCGGGGGCACAGGGACAAAGTATCCACAGGGACCGGGGGGACTCAGACACAGAGTGTACACAGGAACGGGGAACAGGGACAGAGTATCTACAAGAAATGGGGGACAAAGGGACTGAGTGTCCACAGGGACGGGGGGGCAAGGGTCAGAGTGCCCACAGAGACAGGGTGGTAGAGGGACAGAGTGTCCACAGAAAGAGGGGCACAGGGACAGGGGAGTTCAGGGACAGAGTGTACACAGGGACAGGGGGGGCAAAGGGACAGAGTCTCCGCAGGATCAGTGAGACATAGGGACAGAGTATCTACAAGAACCGGGTTAGAGGGGCACAGGGATAGAGTGTCCAAGGGACGGGGGGGACATGGACAGAGTGCCCACAAGGCTGGGGGGCACAGGAACATGGCGACACACAAGGACAGAGTGTACATAGGAACAGGGGGGCACAGGGACGGTGGGGGGGGGCACAGGGACCGGGGGACATGGGGCAGAGTGTCCACAGAGACAGGGGGGTACAGTGACAAAGTGAGCACCAGGACGGGGGGGGGGCGCACCAGGACAGAGTGTTTACAGGGACAGGGGAGCACAGGGATAGGGGGGCACAGGGACAGGGGGGCACAGGGACAGAGTGTCCACAGGGACAGGAGGCACAGGAACAGGGGGAGGCATACGGACAGAATGTCCACAGGGACGGTGGGATCAGAGACAGAGTGTCCACATGGACAGGGGGTCATAGGGACAGAGTATCTACAAGAACGGGGTTACAGGGAAAGGGGGGCACAGGGACAGAGTGTCCACTGGAACGGGGGCACAGGATCAGGGAGGCACAGGGGTAGGGGGAGGCATATGACAGAGTGTACACAGGAACAGGGGGCACAGGATCAGGAGGGCGCAGGGACAGAGTTTGCACAGGGACGGGGGACAGAGGGACAGAGTATCTACAGGGACTGGGGGACACAGGGACAGAGTGTGCACAGGGATAGAGGGGCACAGGGACAGAGTGTACACAGGGACGGGGGGGCACTGGGACATTGTGTACACAGGGACTGGGGGACATAGGGACAGAGTATCTACAGAGCCAGGGGGTGCACAGGGACAGAGGATCAACAGGGACAGAGTGCCCACAGGAACAGGGGGGCAAAGTGACAGAGTGTCCACAGGGACAGAGTGCCCACAGGAACTGGGGCACAGGGACAGTGTGTACACAGGGACAAGGGGGAGCAGAGTGCCCACAGGAACGGGGGCACAGGGACAGTGTGTACACAGGGACAAGGGGGAGCACAGGGACAGAGAGTCCACAGGGACCGGGGGCACAGCGACAGAGTGTCCACAGAGACAGGGGGACATAGGAACAGAGCGTCCACAGGGACGGGGGACACAGGGACAGGGGGACATAGAGACACAGCATCTATAAGGACAGGGGAGCGCAGAGACAAAATGTCCACAGGGACACAGTGTCCACAGGGACAGGGGGGCACAGGAACAGGGGGGGCATAGGGACAGGGGGAGGCATATGGATAGAGTGTCCACAGGACAGGGGGCACAGGGACAGAGTGTACACAGGGACAGGGGGGCACAGGAATAGGGAGGCACAGGAACAGGGTCACAGGAACAGGGTCACAGGAACAGGGAGGCACAGGGTCAGAGGGGCACAGGGACAGGGGGACATAGAGACACAGTATCTATAAGGACAGGGGAGCGCAGAGACAAAGTGTCCACAGGGACACAGTGTCCACAGGGACAGGGGGGCACAGGAACAGGGGGGGCATAGGGACAGGGGGAGGCATATGGATAGAGTGTCCACAGGACAGGGGGGCACAGGAACAGAGTGTCCACAGGGACAGGGGGGCACAGGGACAGAGTGTACACAGGGACAGGGGGCACAGGGACAGGGTGTACACAGGGACAGGGTGTACACAGGAACAGAGTGTCCACAGGGACTGGGGGCACAGGACAGAATGTCTACAGATACAGAGGACACAGGGATGGGGGACACAGGGAAGGGGGGGTGGTACAGGGACAGGGGGCATAGGGAAATGGGGTGTACAGGGATATAGGGACAGAGTGTCCAAAGGGACGGGGGGCACAGGGATAGAGTGACCCTGGGACAGGGGGCACAGTGACAGAGTGTGTACACAGGGACTGGGGGAACATAGGGACAGAGTATCTATAGGGACAGGGGGGCGCAGGGACAGAGTGACCACAAGGACCGGGGGGCACAGGGACAGGGGGAGGCATATGGACAGAGTGTCCACAGGAACAGGGAGGCAGAGGAACAGGGAGGCACAGGGACAGAGTGTACATAGGGACAGTGGGGACATAGGGACAGAGTGTCCACAAGGATAGGGTGGCACACGGACAGAATGCCCACAGGGACAGGGGGGCACAGGGACAGGGAGGCACAGGGACAGTGGGGACATAGGGACCGAGTGTCCACAAGGACAGGGGGACACCGGGACCGGGGGACTGGTACAGGGACAGGGGGGCATAGGGAAACGGGGTGTACAGGGATATAGGGACAGAGTGTCCACAGGGACAGGGGGGCACAGGAACAGGGGGGGCACAGGGACAGGGGGAGGCATATGGATAGAGTGTCCACAGGGACAGGGGGGCACAGGAACGGGGGGGCATAGGGACAGGGGGAGGCATATGGATAGAGTGTCCACAGGGACAGGGGGGCACAGGGACAGAGTGTACACAAGGACAGTGGGGACATAGGGACAGAGTGTCCGCAGGGACAGGGGGGCACAGGGACAGGTAGGGATATAGTGACAGAGTATCTACAGGGAGAGGGGGGCACAGGGACTGGGGGGCACAGAGACAGAGTGTACACAGGGACAGAGTGTACACAGGGACAGGGCGGGCACAGGGACAGAGTGGCTATAGGGACAGGGGGAAATGTGTTGCTGGTTAAAGCACAGCAGGTTAGGCAGCATCCAAGGAACAGGAAATTCGACGTTTCGGGCCAGAGCCCTTCATCAGGAATGAATGAATGAAGGGCTCTGGCCCGAAACATCGAATTTCCTGTTCCTTGGATGCTGCCTAACCTGCTGTGCTTTAACCAGCAACACATTTTCAGCTGTGATCTCCAGCATCTGCAGACCTGGGTGGCATTATGGGCGGCACGGTGGCACAATGGGCAGCACGGTGGCACAGTGGTTAGCACTGTTGCCTCACAGCGCCAGAGACCCGGGTTCAATTCCCACCTCAGGCGACTGACTGTGTGGAGTTTGCACGTTCTCCCCGTGTCTGCGTGGGTTTCCTCCGGGTGCTCCGGTTTCCTTCCACACTCCAGAAAAAAATGTGCAGGTTAGGTGAATTTGCCACGCTAAATTGCCCGTAGTGTAGGGGAATGGGTCTGGGTGGGTGCGCTTTGGCGGGTCGGTGTGGACTTGTTGGGCTGAAGTGCCTGTTTCCACACTGTAAGTAATCTAATCTAAACAAACCTCACTTTTTACACATAGGGACAGGGGAGCACAGGGACAGAGTGTCCACAGGGTCAGAAGGGCACAGGGACTGGGGGATATAGAGACACAGTATTGATAGGGACAGGGGGGGGCGCAGGGATAGGGGGGCACAGGGACAGGGGGAGGCATATGGATAGAGTGTCCACAGGAACAGGGGGCACAGAGACAGTGTGTCCACAGGGTCAGAGGGGCACAGGGACAGAGTGTCCACAGGGACAGGGGGCACATGGACAGAGGGAGGCATATGGACAGGGTGTCCATAGGAACAGGGTTACAGGAACAGGGAGGCACAGGTACAGAGTGTACACAGGGACAGTGGGGACATAGGGACAGAGTGTCCACAGGAACAGAGTATACACAGGGACAGGAGGAGATAGGGACAGAGTGTACACAGGGACTGGGGGACAGGAACAGGGGGGGCACAGCGACAGGGGGAGGCATATGACAGTGTCCACAGGAACCGGGGGCACAGGGACAGAGTGTCCACAGGTACGGTGGGGCACACAGACAAAGTATCCGCCGGAACAGGGACAGTGTGTGCACAGGGAGAGAGTGTCCACAGGGACCGGGGGACAATAGGGACAGAGTATCTCCAGGGACAGAGTGTCCACAGGGACCGGGGGACAATAGGGACAGAGTATCTCCAGGGACAGAGTGTCCACAGGGACTGGTGGACATATGGACAGAGTATCAATAGGGACATGGGGGCACAGGGACAGAGAGGGATAGGGACAGTGGGCACAGCGACAGGGGGGGCACAGGGACAGAGTGTCCACAGGGACAGGGGGGCACAGGGACAGTGTGCACACAGGGACAGGGGGGCACAGGGACAGAGTGTCCACAGAGACGGGGTGGGTCACAAGGATGGGGGGCACAGGAACAGAGTGTAGACAGGGACTGGAGGATAGAGTGTGCACAGGAACGGGGGGCACAGCGAACAGAGGGCACGCAGGGACAAAGTGTCCACAGGGACAGAGTGTCCACAGGGACAGGGGGCACAGGGACAGAGTGTCCACAGGGACAGGGGGCACAGGGAGAGAGTGCACACAGGAACAGGGGGGCACAGGGACAAAATGTACACAGGGACAGGGGGACACAGGGACAGAGTGTCCACAGGAACAGGGGGACACAGGGACAAAGTGTACACAGGGACAGGGGGACACAGGAACAGGGGGGCACAGGAACAGGGGGGCACAGGAACAGGGGGGGCATAGGAACAGGGGGAGGCATATGGATAGAGTGTCCACAGGGACAGGGGGCACAGGGAGAGAGTGTCCACAGGGACAGGGGGGCACAGGGACAGAGTGTACACAGGGACAGGGGGACACAGGAACAGAGTGCCCACAGGGACAGGGGGGCACAGGGACAGAGTGTCCACAGGGACAGGGGGCACAGGACAGAAAGTCTACAGATACAGAGGACACAGGGACGGGGGGGGTGGTACAGGGACAGGGGGCATAGGGAAACGGCGTGTACAGGGATATAGGGACAGAGTGTCCACAGGGACAGGGGGGCATTGGGATAGAGTGTCCAAAGGGACGGGGGGCACAGTGACAGAGTGTCCACAGGGACAGTGTGTACACAGGGACAGGGGGGCACAGGAACAGTGTATCTATAGGGACAGGGGGGCGCAGGGACAGAGTGACCACAGGGACCGGGGGGCGCAGGAACAGGGGGGCACAAGGTCAGGGGGAGGCATATGGACAGAGTGTCCACAGGAACAGGGTCACAGAGACAGGGGGGCACAGGGACAAGGGGGCACAGGGACAGAATGCCCACAGGGACAGGGGGGGCACAGGGACAGAGTGTCCAAAGGAACAGGGGGGCACAGGGACAGAGTGTCCACAGAGACACGGGGCATAGGGACAGAGTGTACACAGGGACTGGGGGACATATGGACAGAGTATCGATAGGGACATGGGGGCACAGGGACAGGGGGCATAGGGACAGGGGGCAAAGGGACAGGGGGCACAGGGACAGTGGGACACTGGGACAGGGGGCACAAGACAGGGGCACAGGGACAGAGTGTCCACAGGGACAGGGTGTCCACAGGGACAGGGGGGCACAGGGATAGGGAGGCACAGAGACAGAGTGTCCACAGGGACGGGGGCACAGGGACAGAGTGTCCACCGGAACGGTGGCACAGGGATAGAGTGTTCACAGGGACAAAGTGTACACAGGAACAGGGGGGCACAGGAACAGGGAGGCACAGGGACAGAGTGTCCACAGGGACAGGGGGGGCAGAGGGACAGAGTGCCCCAGAGACAAGGGACACAGTGACAAAGTGACCACAGGGACAGAGTGTCCACAGGGACCAGGGGCACAGGGACAGAGTGTTCACAGGAACAGGGGGGCACAGGGACAGAGTGTCCACCAGGACAGGGGACATAGGGACAGAGTGTACACAGGGACAGAGGCACGGGGACAGAGTGTACACAGGGACAGAGGGCACAGGGACAGTGTGTCCACAGGGTCAGAGGGGCACAGGGATAGAGTGTCCACATGGACAGGGGGCACAGGGACAGGGGGGCGCAGGGACAGGGGGAGGCACAGGGACAGAGTGTCCACAGGGACTGGGGGCACAGGGACAGAGTGTCCACAGGGATAGAGGGGCACAGGGACGGGGAACACAGGGACTGGGGGACTGGTACAGGGACAAGGGGGCATAGGGAAATGGGGTGTACAGAGATATAGAGACAGAGTGTTCACAGGGACAGGGGGGCACTGGGACAGGGGGGCACGTCAGGGGGAGGCATATGGACAGAGTGTCCACAGGAACAGGGTCACAAGAACAGGGAGGCACAGGCACAGAGTGTACACAGGGACAGTGGGGACATAGGGACAGAGTGTCCACAGGAGCAGGGTCACAGGGACAGGGGGGCACAGGGCCAAGGGCGCTCAGGGACAGGGTGTCCACAGGGACAGAGTGCTCACAGGGACAGGGGGCACAGGGTCAGAGTGTCCACAGGGACAGGGGGGCACAGGGACAGAGTGTACACAGGGACACGGTGGGGTGGGCACAGGGGCAACTATCCACAGGAACAGGGGGCACACAGGGACAGAGTGTCCACAGGGACAGGGGGCACAGGAACAGAGTGTCCACAGGGACAAGGGGGCACAGAAACAGGGGGGCACAGGAACATAGTGTCCACAGGGACAAGGGGGCACAGGAACAGTGGGGCACAGGGACAGAATGCCCACAGGGACAGAATGCCCACAGGGACAGGGGGAGATAGGGACAGAGCGTCCACAGCGACAGGGGGGACATAGGGACAGAATGTCCACAGGGACCGAGGGCACAGGGACAGGTGGGCACAGGAAAAGAGTGCCCACTGGAAGGGGGGGCACAGGGACAGAGTGTTCACAGGGACAGAGTGTCCACAGGAACAGGGGGGCACAGGGACAGAGTGTCCACAGGGACAGGGGGCACAGTGATAGAGGGTCCACAGGGGCAGTGGGGCACAGGGACGGGGGCGCACAGGGACAGTGGGGCACAGGGACATGGGGCACAGGGACAGAATGCTCACAGGGTCAGAGGGGCACAGGGATAGAGTGTCCACAGGGACAGGGGGCACAGGGACAGAGTGTACACAGGAACAGGGGGGCACAGGGACATGGGGGCACAGGGACAGAGTGCCCACAGGGACAGAGGGGCACAGGGACATGGGGGCACAGGGACAGAGTGTCCACAGGGACAGGGGGGGCAGAGGGACAGAGTGCCCCAGAGACAAGGGACACAGGGACAGAGTGTCCACAGGGACGGGGGCACAGGGACAGAGTGTCCACAGGGACAGGGGGGCACAGGGACAGAGTGTACACAGGAACAGGGGGGCACAGGGACATGGGGGCACAGGGACAGAGTGTCCACAGGGACAGAGGGGCACAGGGACATGGGGGCACAGGGACAGAGTGTCCACAGGGACAGGGGGGGCAGAGGGACAGAGTGCCCCAGAGACAAGGAACACAGGGACAGAGTGTCCACAGGGACGGGGGCACAGGGACAGAGTGTCCACAGGGACCGGGGGGCACAGGAACAGGGGGGCACTGGGACAGGGGGGCACAGGGTCAGGGGGAGGCATATGGACAGAGTGTCCACAGGAACAGGGTCACAGGAACAGGGAGGCACAGGGACAGAGTGTACACAGGGACAGTGGGGACATAGGGACAGAGTGTCCACAGGAGCTGGGTCACAGGGACAGGGGGGCACAGGGACAAGGGGGCACAGGGACAGAATGCCCACAGGGACAGGGCGCTCAGGGACAGAGTGTCTATAGGGTCAGAGGGGCACAGGGACAGAGTGCCCAAGGGACAGGGGGGACACAGGGACAGAGTGTCCACTGGGACAGGGGGCACAGGGACAGAGTGTCCACAGGGACAGGGGACACAGGGACAGGGGGACACAGCGAGTGAGGGGGGGGGGGGGGGCACAGGGACAGAGTGTCCACAGGGACAGAGTGTTCACAGGGACAGGGAGGCACAGGAACAGGGGGGCACAGGGACAGTGTGTACACAGGGACAGGGGGCACAGGGACAGTGTGTCCACAGGGACAGTGTGTCCACAGGGTCAGAGGGACACAGGGATAGAGTGTCCACAGGGTCAGAGGGGTACAGGGATAGAGTGTCCACAGGGTCAGGGGGCACAGGGATAGAGTGTCCACAGGGTCAGAGGGCACAGGGATAGAGTGTCCACTGGGACAGGGGGACACAGGCACAGAGTGTCTACAGAGACAGAGGACACAGGGATGGGGGAACACAGGGACCGGGGGACTCGTACAGGGACAGGGGGGCATAGGGAAACGGGGTGTACACGGATATAGGGACAGAGTGTCCACAGGGACAGGGGGGCACAGGAACAGGTGGGCACAGGGTCAGGGGGAGGCATATGGACAGAGTGTCCACAGGAACAGGGTCACAGAAACAGGGAGGCACAGGGACAGAGTGTACACAGGGACAGTGGGGACATAGGAACAGAGTGTCCATAGGAGCAGGGTCACAAGGACAGGGGGGCACAGGGATGGGGGGGGCACAGGGACAGAATGCCCACAGGGACATGGCACTCAGGGACAGAGTGTCCATAGGGTCAGAGGGGCACAGGGACAGAGAGTCCACAGGGACAGGGGGGCTCAGGGACAGAGTGTTCACAGGGACCGGGGGCACAGGGACAGGGGGGCACAGGGACAGGGGGGCACAGGGACAGGGGGGCACAAGGACAGAGTGTCCACAGGGACAGGGGGGCACATGGACAGGGGGACACAGGGAGTGGGGGGGGCACAGGGACAGAGTGTCCACAGGGACAGAGTGTTCACAGGGACAGGGGGCACAGGGACACAGCGTCCACAGGGACAGGGCGTAGAGGGACAGCGTGTCCACAGGGACAGGGGGCACAGGGACAGAGTGTCCACAGGGACGGGGGGCACAGGGACAGAGTGTCCACATGGACAGGGGGCACACGGACAGGGGGGCGCAGGGACAGGGGGAGGCATATGGACAGAGTGTCCACAGGGACAGGGGGAGGCATATGGACAGAGTGTCCACAGGGACAGGGGGAGGCATATGGACCGAGTGTCCACAGGGATAGAGTGTCCACAGGGGCAGAGTATCCACAGGGATAGAGGGGCACAGGGATGGGGGAACACAGGGACCGGGGGACTGGTACAGGGACAGGGGGGCGTAGGGAAACGGGGTGTACAGAGATATAGGGACAGAGTGTCCACAGGGACAGGGAGGCACAGGGACAGAGTGTACACAGAGACAGGGGGACACAGGGACAGAGTGTCCACAGGGACTGGGGGAGGGGGGGGCACAGGGACAGTGTCCATCGGGACAGGGGGAGACAGGGACAGAATGTCTACAGAGACAGAGGACACAGGGATGGGGGAACACAGGGACCGGGGGACTCGTACAGGGACAGGGGGGCATAGGGAAACGGGGTGTACAGGGATATAGGGGCAGAGTGTCCACAGGGACAGGGGGGCACAGGAACAGGGGGGCACAGGGTCAGAGGGAGGCATATGGACAGAGTGTCCACAGGAACAGGGTCACAGGAACAGGGATGCACAGGGACAGGAAGGCACAGGGACAGTGGGGACATAGGGACAGAGTGTCCACAGGAACAGGGTCACAGGGACATGGGCGCTCAGGGACAAGGGGACACAGGGACAGAATACCCACAGGGACAGGGCGCTCAGGGACAAGGGGGCACAGGGACAGGGGGCACAGGGACAGCGGGGCACAGGGACAGGGGGGCACAAGGACAGAGTGTCCACAGGGACAGGGGGGCACAAGGACAGGGGGACACAGGGAGTGGGGGGGGCAGAGGGACAGAGTGTCCACAGGGACAGAGTGTTCACAGAGACAGGGGGGCACAGGAACAGGGAGGCACAGGGACAGAGTGTCCACAGGGACAGGGGGCACAGGGACAGAGTGTCCACAGGAACAGGGTCACAGGAACAGGGATGCACAGGGACAGGAAGGCACAGGGACAGTGGGGACATAGGGACAGAGTGTCCACAGGAACAGGGTCACAGGGACATGGGCGCTCAGGGACAAGGGGACACAGGGACAGAATACCCACAGGGACAGGGCGCTCAGGGACAAGGGGGCACAGGGACAGGGGGCACAGGGACAGCGGGGCACAGGGACAGGGGGGCACAAGGACAGAGTGTCCACAGGGACAGGGGGGCACAAGGACAGGGGGACACAGGGAGTGGGGGGGGCAGAGGGACAGAGTGTCCACAGGGACAGAGTGTTCACAGAGACAGGGGGGCACAGGAACAGGGAGGCACAGGGACAGAGTGTCCACAGGGACAGGGGGGCACAGGGACAGAGTGTACACAGGGACTGGGGGAGGGGAGGCACAGGCACAGAGTGTCCACTGGGACAGGGGACAGAGGGACAGAGTGTCTACAGAGACAGAGGACACAGGGACGGGGGAACACAGGGACCGGGGGAGACAGGGACAGGGAGGCATAGGGAAATGGGGTGTACAGGGATATAGGGACAGAGTGTCCACAGGGACAGGGGGGCACAGGAACAGGGGGGCACAGGGACAAGGGGGCACAGGGACAGAATACCCACAGGGACAGGGCGCTCAGGGACAAGGGGGCACAGGGACAAGGGGGCACAGGGACAGAATACCCACAGGGACAGGGCGCTCAGGGACAGAGTATCCACAGGGACAGGGACAGAGTGTCCACAGGGACAGGAGGGCACAGGGACAGGGGGACACAGGGGCAGTGGGGCACAGGGACAGAATACCCACAGGGACAGGGCGCTCAGTGACAAGGGGGCACAGGGACAAGGGGGCACAGGGACAGAATACCCACAGGGACAGGGCGCTCAGTGACAAGGGGGCACAGGGACACGGGGGCACAGGGACAGAATACCCACAGGGACAGGGTGCTCAGGGACAGAGTATCCACAGGGACAGGGACAGAGTGTCCACAGGGACAGGGGGGCACAGGGACAGGGGGACACAGGGGCAGTGGGGCACACGAACTGAGTGCCCACAGGAACGGGGGCAAAGGGACAGAGTGTTCACAGGGACAGTGTGTCCACAGGGACAGGGGGGCACAAGGACAGGGGGACACCGGGAGTGGGGGGGTGGGGGGGCACAGGGACAGAGTGTACACAGGGACAGGGGGCCACAGGGACAGAGTGTACACAGGGACAGGGGGCCACAGGGACAGAGTGTCCACAGGGATAGGGGGACACAGGGACAGAGTGTCCACAGGGATAGGGGGACACAGGGACAGAGTGTCCACAGGGATAGAGGGGCACAGGGACAGAGTGTACACAGGGACTGGGGGAGGGTGGGGCACTGGGACAGAGTGTCCACAGGGACAGGGGGACACTGGGACAGAGTGTCTACAGAGACAGAGGACACAGGGATGGGGGAACACAGGGACCGGGGGACTCGTACAGGGACAGGGGGGCATAGGGAAAGGGGGTGTACAGGGATATAGGGACAGAGTGTCCACAGGGACAGGGGGGCACAGGAACAGGGGGGCACAGGGTCAGGGGGAGGCATATGGACAGTGTGTCCACAGGAACAGGGTAACAGGAACAGGGTCACAGGAACAGGGAGGCACAAGGACAGGGAGGCACAGGAACAGGGAGGCACAGGGACAGAGTGTACACAGGGACAGGGGACACAGGGACAGAGTGTACACAGGGACAGAGTCACAGGGACAGAGTGTCCACAGGAACAGGGGGCACAGGGACAGGGGGCGGCACAGGGACAGAGTGTCCACATGGACAGGGGGCACAGGGACAGGGGGGCGCAGGGACAGGGGGAGGCATATGGACAGAGTGTCCACAAGGACAGGGGGAGTCATATGGACAGAGTGTCCACAGGGACAGGGGGCACAGGGACAGAGTATACACAGGGATAGAGGGGCACAGGGACGGGGGAACACAGGGACCGGGGGACTGGTACAGGGACAGGGGGGCATAGGGAAACGGGATGTACAGAGACATAGGGACAGAGTGTCCACAGGGACAGGGGGAGGCATATGGACAGAGTGTCCACAGGGACAGGGGGCACAGGGACAGAATGTCCACCGGGACAGGGGGACACAGGCACAGAGTGTCTACAGGGACAGAGTGACCACAGGGACAGGGGGGCACAGGGTCAGGAGGCACAGGGACAGAGTGTCCACAGGAACAGGGAGGAACAGGGACAGAGTGTCCACAGGAACAGAGAGGCACAGGGACAGAGTGTACACAGAGACAGGGGGACACAGTGACAGAGTGTCCACAGGGATAGAGGGGCACAGGGACAGAGTGTACACAGGGACTGGGGGAGGGGGTTGGCACAGGGACAGAGTGTACACAGGGACAGGGGGACACAGGGACAGAGTGTCTACAGAGACAGAGGACACAGGGATGGGGGAACACAGGGACCGGGGGAGACAGGGACAGGGAGGCATAGGGAAATGGGGTGTACAGGGATATAGGGACAGAGTGTCCACAGGGACAGGGGGGCACAGGAACAGGGGGGCACAGGAACAGGGGGGCACAGGGTCAGGGGGAGGCATATGGACAGAGTGTCCACAGGAACAGGGTCACAGGAACAGGGTCACAGGAACAGGGAGGCACAGGGACAGGGAGGCACAGGGACAGTGGGTACATAGGGACAGAGTGTCCACAGGAGCAGGGTCACAGGGACAAGGGGGCACAGGGACAGAATACCCACAGGGACAGGGCGCTCAGGGACAAGGGGGCACAGGGACAAGGGGGCACAGGGACAGAATACCCACAGGGACAGGGCGCTCAGGGACAGAGTATCCACAGGGACAGGGAGGCACAGGGACAGTGGGGACATAGGGACAGAGTGTCCACAGGAACAGGGTCACAGGGACAAGGGGGCACAGGGACAGAATACCCACAGGGACAGGGCGCTCAGGGACAAGGGGGCACAGGGACAAGGGGGCACAGGGACAGAATACCCACAGGGACAGGGCGCTCAGGGACAGAGTATCCACAGGGACAGGGACAGAGTGTCCACAGGGACAGGGGGGCACAGGGACAGGGGGACACAGGGGCAGTGGGGCACAGGGACAGAATACCCACAGGGACAGGGCGCTCAGGGACAAGGGGGCACAGGGACAAGGGGGCACAGGGACAGAATACCCACAGGGACAGGGCGCTCAGGGACAAGGGGGCACAGGGACAAGGGGGCACAGGGACAGAATACCCACAGGGACAGGGTGCTCAGGGACAGAGTATCCACAGGGACAGGGACAGAGTGTCCACAGGGACAGGGGGGCACAGGGACAGGGGGACACAGGGGCAGTGGGGCACACGAACTGAGTGCCCACAGGAACGGGGGCAAAGGGACAGAGTGTTCATAGGGACAGTGTGTCCACAGGGACAGGGGGGCACAGGGACAGAGTGCCCACAGGGACAAGGGGGCACAAGGACAGGGGGACACCGGGAGTGGGGGGGGGCACAGGGACAGAGTGTCCACAGGGACAGAGTGTTCACAGGGACAGGGGGCACAGGGACAGGGAGGCACAGGAACAGTGGGCCACAGGGACAGAGTGTACACAGGGACAGGGGGACACAGGGACAGAGTGTCCACAGGGATAGGGGGACACAGGGACAGAGTGTACACAGGGATAGAGGGGCACAGGGACAGAGTGTACACAGGGACTGGGGGAGGGGGTTGGCACAGGGACAGAGTGTACACAGGGACAGGGGGACACAGGGACAGAGTGTCTACAGAGACAGAGGACACAGGGATGGGGGAACACAGGGACCGGGGGAGACAGGGACAGGGAGGCATAGGGAAACGGGGTGTACAGGGATATAGGGACAGAGTGTCCACAGGGACAGGGGGGCACAGGAACAGGGGGGCACAGGGTCAGGGGGAGGCATATGGACAGAGTGTCCACAGGAACAGGGAGGCACAGGGACAGTGGGTACATAGGGACAGAGTGTCCACAGGAGCAGGGTCACAGGGACAGGGTCACAGGGACAAGGGTGCACAGGGACAAGGGGGCACAGGGACAGAATACCCACAGGGACAGGGCGCTCAGGGACAAGGGGGCACAGGGACAGGGACAGAGTGTCCACAGGGACAGGAGGCACAGGGTCAGGGGGCACAGGCACAGAATGTCCACTGGGACAGGGGGACACAGGGACAGAGTGTCTACAGAGACAGAGGACACAGGGATGGGGGAACACAGGGACCGGGGGACTCGTACAGGGACAGGGGGGCATAGGGAAAGGGGGTGTACAGGGTTATAGGGACAGAGTGTCCACAGGGACAGGGGGGCACAGGATCAGGGGGGCACAGGGTCAGAGGGAGGCATATGGACAGAGTGTCCACAGGAACAGGGTCACAGGAACAGGGAGGCACAGGGACAGGGAGGCACAGGGACAGTGGGTACATAGGGACAGAGTGTCCACAGGAGCAGGGTCACAGGAACAGGGTCACAGGGACAAGGGGACACAGGGACAAGGGGGCACAGGGGCAGAATACCCACAGTGACAGGGCGCTCAGGGACAAGGGGGCACAGGGACAGAATACCCACAGGGACAGGGCACTCAGGGACAGAGTATCCACAGGGACAGGGACAGAGTGTCCACAGGAACAGGGGGCTCAGGGACAGAGTGTACACAGGGACAGTGGGGCACAGGGACAGAGTGTCCACAGGGACAGGGGGCACAGGGACAGGGGGCACAGGGACAGAGGGCACAGGGACAGGGGGGCACAAGGACAGGGGGGCACAAGGACAGAGTGTCCACAGGGACAGGGGGGCACAAGGACAGGGGGGCACAGGGAGTGCGGGGGGCAGAGGGACAGAGTGTCCACAGGGATAGAGGGGCACAGGGACAGAGTGTACACAGGGACTGGGGGTGGGGGTGGCACAGGGACAGAGTGTCCATCGGGACAGGGGGAGACAGGGACAGAGTGCCTACAGAGACAGAGGACACAGGGATGGGGGAACACAGGGACCGGGGGACTCGTACAGGGAAAGGGGGGCATAGGGAAATGGGGTGTACAGGGATGTAGGGACAGAGTGTCCACAGGGACAGGGGGGCACAGGAACAGGGGGGCACAGGTACAAGGGGGCACAGGGACAGAATACCCACAGGGACAGGGCGCTCAGGGACAGAGTATCCACAGGGACAGGGACAGAGTGTCCACAGGGACAGGGGGGCACAGGGACAGGGGGACACAGGGGTAGTGGGGCACAGGGACAGAGTGTACACAGGGACAGGGGGGCACAGGGACAGGGGGACACAGGAGCAGTGGGGCACAGGGACAGAGTGTCCACAGGGATAGGGGGGCACACGGACTGAGTGCCCACAGGAACGGGGGCACAGGGACAGAGTGTTCAGAGGGACAGTGTGTCCACAGGGACAAGGGGGCACAGGAACAGGGAGGCACAGGGACAGAGTGTACACAGGGACAGGGGACACAGGGACAGGGGGCAGCACAGGGACAGAGTGTCCACATGGACAGGGGGCACAGGGACAGGGGGCACAGGGACAGGGGGCAGCACAGGGACAGAGTGTCCACAGGGACAGGGGGGCACAGGGACAGAGTGTCCACCGGGACAGGGGGACACAGGGACAGAGTGTCTACAGAGACAGAGGACACAGGGATGGGGGAACACAGGGACCGTGTGAGACAGGGACAGGGAGGCATAGGGAAACGGGGTGTACAGGGATATAGGGACAGAGTGTCCACAGGGACAGGGGGGCACAGGAACAGGGGGGCACAGGGTCAGGGGGAGGCATATGGACAGAGTGTCCACAGGAACAGGGTCACAGGAACAGGGTCACAGGAACAGGGAGGCACAGGGACAGGGAGGCACAGGGACAGGGAGGCACAGGGACAGGGAGGCACAGGAACAGTGGGTACATAGGGACTGAGTGTCCACAGGAGCAGGGTCACAGGAACAGGGTCACAGGGACAAGGGTGCACAGGGACAAGGGGGCACAGGGACAGAATACCCACAGGGACAGGGCGCTCAGGGACAAGGGGGCACAGGGACAGGGACAGAGTGTCCACAGGGACAGGAGGCACAGGGTCAGGGTGCACAGGCACAGAATGTCCACAGGGACAGGGGGACACAGGCACAGAGTGTCTACAGAGACAGAGGACACAGGGATGGGGGAACACAGGGACCGGGGGACTCGTACAGGGACAGGGGGGCATAGGGAAACGGGGTGTACAGGGATATAGGGACAGAGTGTCCACAGGGACAGGGGGGCACAGGATCAGGGGGGCACAGGGTCAGTGGGAGGCATATGGACAGAGTGTCCACAGGAACAGGGTCACAGGAACAGGGTCACAGGAACAGGGAGGCACAGGGACAGGGAGGCACAGGGACAGTGGGTACATAGGGACAGAGTGTCCACAGGAGCAGGGTCACAGGGACAAGGGGGCACAGGGACAGAATACCCACAGGGACAGGGCGCTCAGGGACAAGGGGGCACAGGGACAGAATACCCACAGGGACAGGGCGCTCAGGGACAAGGGGGCACAGGGACAAGGGGGCACAGGGACAGAATACCCACAGGGACAGGGCGCTCAGGGACAGAGTATCCACAGGGACAGGGACAGAGTGTCCACAGGGACAGGGGGACACAGGGGCAGTGGGGCACAGGGACAAAATACCCACAGGGACAGGGCGCTCAGGGACAAGGGGGCACAGGGACAAGGGGGCACAGGGACAGAATACCCACAGGGACAGGGCGCTCAGGGACAAGGGGGCACAGGGACAAGGGGGCACAGGGACATAATACCCACAGGGACAGGGCGCTCAGGGACAAGGGGGCACAGAGACAAGGGGGCACAGGGACAGAATACCCACAGGGACAGGGCGCTCCGGGACAGAGTATCCACAGGGACAGGGACAGAGTGTCCACAGGAACAGGGGGGCACAGGGACAGGGGGACACAGGGGCAGTGGGGCACACGAACTGAGTGCCCACAGGAACGGGGGCAAAGGGACAGAGTGTTCATAGGGACAGTGTGTCCACAGGGACAGGGGGGCACAGGGACAGAGTGCCCACAGGGACAAGGGGGCACAAGGACAGGGGGACACCGGGAGTGGGGGGGGGCACAGGGACAGAGTGTCCACAGGGACAGAGTGTTCACAGGGACAGGGGGCACAGGGACAGGGAGGCACAGGAACAGTGGGCCACAGGGACAGAGTGTACACAGGGACAGGGGGACACAGGGACAGAGTGTCCACAGGGATAGGGGGACACAGGGACAGAGTGTACACAGGGATAGAGGGGCACAGGGACAGAGTGTACACAGGGACTGGGGGAGGGGGTTGGCACAGGGACAGAGTGTACACAGGGACAGGGGGACACAGGGACAGAGTGTCTACAGAGACAGAGGACACAGGGATGGGGGAACACAGGGACCGGGGGAGACAGGGACAGGGAGGCATAGGGAAACGGGGTGTACAGGGATATAGGGACAGAGTGTCCACAGGGACAGGGGGGCACAGGAACAGGGGGGCACAGGGTCAGGGGGAGGCATATGGACAGAGTGTCCACAGGAACAGGGAGGCACAGGGACAGTGGGTACATAGGGACAGAGTGTCCACAGGAGCAGGGTCACAGGGACAGGGTCACAGGGACAAGGGTGCACAGGGACAAGGGGGCACAGGGACAGAATACCCACAGGGACAGGGCGCTCAGGGACAAGGGGGCACAGGGACAGGGACAGAGTGTCCACAGGGACAGGAGGCACAGGGTCAGGGGGCACAGGCACAGAATGTCCACTGGGACAGGGGGACACAGGGACAGAGTGTCTACAGAGACAGAGGACACAGGGATGGGGGAACACAGGGACCGGGGGACTCGTACAGGGACAGGGGGGCATAGGGAAAGGGGGTGTACAGGGTTATAGGGACAGAGTGTCCACAGGGACAGGGGGGCACAGGATCAGGGGGGCACAGGGTCAGAGGGAGGCATATGGACAGAGTGTCCACAGGAACAGGGTCACAGGAACAGGGAGGCACAGGGACAGGGAGGCACAGGGACAGTGGGTACATAGGGACAGAGTGTCCACAGGAGCAGGGTCACAGGAACAGGGTCACAGGGACAAGGGGACACAGGGACAAGGGGGCACAGGGGCAGAATACCCACAGTGACAGGGCGCTCAGGGACAAGGGGGCACAGGGACAGAATACCCACAGGGACAGGGCGCTCAGGGACAGAGTATCCACAGGGACAGGGACAGAGTGTCCACAGGAACAGGGGGCTCAGGGACAGAGTGTACACAGGGACAGTGGGGCACAGGGACAGAGTGTCCACAGGGACAGGGGGGCACAAGGACAGGGGGGCACAAGGACAGAGTGTCCACAGGGACAGGGGGGCACAAGGACAGGGGGGCACAGGGAGTGCGGGGGGCAGAGGGACAGAGTGTCCACAGGGATAGAGGGGCACAGGGACAGAGTGTACACAGGGACTGGGGGTGGGGGTGGCACAGGGACAGAGTGTCCATCGGGACAGGGGGAGACAGGGACAGAGTGTCTACAGAGACAGAGGACACAGGGATGGGGGAACACAGGGACCGGGGGACTCGTACAGGGAAAGGGGGGCATAGGGAAATGGGGTGTACAGGGATATAGGGACAGAGTGTCCACAGGGACAGGGGGGCACAGGAACAGGGGGGCACAGGGTCAGGGGGGCACAGGGACAGAATACCCACAGGGACAGGGCGCTCAGGGACAGAGTATCCACAGGGACAGGGACAGAGTGTCCACAGGGACAGGGGGGCACAGGGACAGGGGGACACAGGGGTAGTGGGGCACAGGGACAGAGTGTACACAGGGACAGGGGGGCACAGGGACAGGGGGACACAGGAGCAGTGGGGCACAGGGACAGAGTGTCCACAGGGATAGGGGGGCACACGGACTGAGTGCCCACAGGAACAGGGGCACAGGGACAGAGTGTTCAGAGGGACAGTGTGTCCACAGGGACAAGGGGGCACAGGAACAGGGAGGCACAGGGACAGAGTGTACACAGGGACAGGGGGCAGCACAGGGACAGAGTGTCCACATGGACAGGGGGCACAGGGACAGGGGGCACAGGGACAGGGGGCAGCACAGGGACAGAGTGTCCACAGGGACAGGGGGGCACAGGGACAGAGTGTCCACCGGGACAGGGGGACACAGGGACAGAGTGTCTACAGAGACAGAGGACACAGGGATGGGGGAACACAGGGACCGTGTGAGACAGGGACAGGGAGGCATAGGGAAACGGGGTGTACAGGGATATAGGGACAGAGTGTCCACAGGGACAGGGGGCACAGGAACAGGGGGGCACAGGGTCAGGGGGAGGCATATGGACAGAGTGTCCACAGGAACAGGGTCACAGGAACAGGGTCACAGGAACAGGGAGGCACAGGGACAGGGAGGCACAGGGACAGGGAGGCACAGGGACAGGGAGGCACAGGAACAGTGGGTACATAGGGACTGAGTGTCCACAGGAGCAGGGTCACAGGAACAGGGTCACAGGGACAAGGGTGCACAGGGACAAGGGGGCACAGGGACAGAATACCCACAGGGACAGGGCGCTCAGGGACAAGGGGGCACAGGGACAGGGACAGAGTGTCCACAGGGACAGGAGGCACAGGGTCAGGGTGCACAGGCACAGAATGTCCACAGGGACAGGGGGACACAGGCACAGAGTGTCTACAGAGACAGAGGACACAGGGATGGGGGAACACAGGGACCGGGGGACTCGTACAGGGACAGGGGGGCATAGGGAAACGGGGTGTACAGGGATATAGGGACAGAGTGTCCACAGGGACAGGGGGGCACAGGATCAGGGGGGCACAGGGTCAGTGGGAGGCATATGGACAGAGTGTCCACAGGAACAGGGTCACAGGAACAGGGTCACAGGAACAGGGAGGCACAGGGACAGGGAGGCACAGGGACAGTGGGTACATAGGGACAGAGTGTCCACAGGAGCAGGGTCACAGGGACAAGGGGCACAGGGACAGAATACCCACAGGGACAGGGCGCTCAGGGACAAGGGGGCACAGGGACAGAATACCCACAGGGACAGGGCGCTCAGGGACAAGGGGGCACAGGGACAAGGGGGCACAGGGACAGAATACCCACAGGGACAGGGCGCTCAGGGACAGAGTATCCACAGGGACAGGGACAGAGTGTCCACAGGGACAGGGGGACACAGGGGCAGTGGGGCACAGGGACAAAATACCCACAGGGACAGGGCGCTCAGGGACAAGGGGGCACAGGGACAAGGGGGCACAGGGACAGAATACCCACAGGGACAGGGCGCTCAGGGACAAGGGGGCACAGGGACAGGGACAGAGTGTCCACAGGAACAGGGGGGCACAGGGACAGGGGGACACAGGGGCAGTGGGGCACACCAACTGAGTGCCCACAGGAACGGGGGCAAAGGGACAGAGTGTTCACAGGGACAGTGTGTCCACAGAGACAGGGGGCACAGGGACAGAGTGTCCACAGGGACAGAGTGTTCACAGGGACAGGGGGCACAGGAACAGGGGGGCACAGGGACAGAGTGTACACAGGTTCAGAGGGGCACGGGATAGTGTGTCCACAGGGACAGGGGGCACAGGGACAGAGTGTACACAGGAACAGGGGGGCACAGGGACAAAATGTACACAGGGACAGGGGGACACAGGAACAGGGGGGCACAGGAACAGGGGGGCACAGGAACAGGGGGGGCATAGGAACAGGGGGAGGCATATGGATAGAGTGTCCACAGGGACAGGGGGCACAGGGAGAGAGTGCACACAGGGACAGGGGGGCACAGGGACAGAGTGGCCACAGGGACAGGGGGACACAGGAACAGAGTGCCCACAGGGACAGGGGGGCACAGGGACAGAGTGGCCATAGGGACAGGGGGCACAGGACAGAAAGTCTACAGATACAGAGGACACAGGGACGGGGGGGGTGGTACAGGGACAGGGGGCATAGGGAAACGGCGTGTACAGGGATATAGGGACAGAGTGTCCACAGGGACAGGGGGGCATTGGGATAGAGTGTCCAAAGGGACGGGGGGCACAGTGACAGAGTGTCCACAGGGACAGTGTGTACACAGGGACTGGGGGACATAGGGACAGTGTATCTATAGGGACAGGGGGGCGCAGGGACAGAGTGACCACAGGGACCGGGGGGCACAGGAACAGGGGGGCACAAGGTCAGGGGGAGGCATATGGACAGAGTGTCCACAGGAACAGGGTCACAGAGACAGGGGGGCACAGGGACAAGGGGGCACGGGGACAGAATGCCCACAGGGACAGGGGGGGCACAGGGACAGAGTGTCCAAAGGAACAGGGGGGCACAGGGACAGAGTGTCCACAGAGACACGGGGCATAGGGACAGAGTGTACACAGGGACTGGGGGACATATGGACAGAGTATCGATAGGGACATGGGGGCATAGGGACAGGGGGCATAGGGACAGGGGGCAAAGGGACAGGGGGCACAGGGACAGTGGGACACTGGGACAGGGGGCACAAGACAGGGGCACAGGGACAGGGGGCATAGGGACAGGGGGCACAGGGACAGTGGGACACTGGGACAGGGGGCACAAGACAGGGGCACAGGGACAGAGTGTCCACAGGGACAGGGTGTCCACAGGGACAGGGGGGCACAGGGATAGGGAGGCACAGAGACAGAGTGTCCACAGGGACGGGGGCACAGGGACAGAGTGTCCACAGGGACAGGTGGGCACAGGAAAAGAGTGCCCACAGGAAGAGGGGGGACAGGGACAGAGTGTCCACCGGAACGGTGGCACAGGGATAGAGTGTTCACAGGGACAAAGTGTACACAGGGACAAGGGGTACAGGAACAGGGAGGCACAGGGACAGAGTGTACACAGGGACAGTGGGGCACAGGGACAGTGGGGCACAGGGACAGAGTGTACACAGGGACAGAATGCCCACAGGGACAGGGGGAGATAGGGACAGAGTGTCCACAGCGACAGGGGGGACATAGGGACAGAATGTCCACAGGGACCGAGGGCACAGGGACAGGTGGGCACAGGAAAAGAGTGCCCACAAAAGAGGGGGGACAGGGACAGTGTCCACAGGGATAGGGGGGCACACGGACTGAGTGTCCACAGGGACAAGGGGGCACAGGAACAGGGGGGCACAGGGACAGAGTGTCCACAGGGACAAGGGGGCACAGGAACACGGGGGAACAGGGACAGAGTGTCCACAGGGACAAGGGGGCACAGGGACAGAGTGACCACAGGGAGAGAGGGCACAGGGACAGGGAGGCACAGGGTCAGAGTGTACACAGGGACAATGGGGCACAGGAACAGAATGCTCACAGGGACAAGGGGAGATAGGGACAGAGCGTCCACAGGGACCAAGGGCACAGGGACAGGTGGGCACAGGAAAAGAGTGCCCACAGAGACAGGGGGGCACAGGGACAGGGGGGCACAGGGACAGAGTGTCCACAGGCACAGGGACAGAGTGTCCACAGGGACAGGGGGGCACAGGGACAGAGGCGCACAGGGACAGTGGGGCACAGGGACAGGGGGCACAAGGACAGAATGCCCACAGGGTCAGAGGGGCACAGGGATAGAGTGTCCACAGGGACAGGGGGGCACAGGGACAGAGTGTCCACAGGGACAGGGGGGCACAGGGACAGAGTGTCCACAGGGACAGGGGGCACAGGGACAGAGTGTACACAGGAACAGGGAGGCACAGGGACAGAGTGTCCACAGGAACAGGGGGGCACAGGGACAGAGTGTCCACAGGAACAGGGGGACACAGGGACAGAGTGTACACAGGGACAGGGGGACACAGGAACAGAGTGCCCACAGGGACAGGGGGGCACAGGGACAGAGTGGCCATAGGGACAGGGGGCACAGGACAGAAAGTCTACAGATACAGAGGACACAGGGACGGGGGGGGGTGGTACAGGGACAGGGGGCATAGGGAAACGGCGTGTACAGGGATATAGGGACAGAGTGTCCACAGGGACAGGGGGGCATTGGGATAGAGTGTCCAAAGGGACGGGGGGCACAGTGACAGAGTGTCCACAGGGACAGTGTGTACACAGGGACTGGGGGACATAGGGACAGTGTATCTATAGGGACAGGGGGGCGCAGGGACAGAGTGACCACAGGGACCGGGGGGCACAGGAACAGGGGGGCACAAGGTCAGGGGGAGGCATATGGACAGAGTGTCCACAGGAACAGGGTCACAGAGACAGGGGGGCACAGGGACAAGGGGGCACAGGGACAGAATGCCCACAGGGACAGGGGGGGCACAGGGACAGAGTGTCCACAGAGACACGGGGCATAGGGACAGAGTGTACACAGGGACTGGGGGACATATGGACAGAGTATCGATAGGGACATGGGGGCACAGGGACAGGGGGCATAGGGACAGGGGGCAAAGGGACAGGGGGCACAGGGACAGTGGGACACTGGGACAGGGGGCACAAGACAGGGGCACAGGGACAGAGTGTCCACAGGGACAGGGTGTCCACAGGGACAGGGGGGCACAGGGATAGGGAGACACAGAGACAGAGTGTCCACAGGGACGGGGGCACAGGGACAGAGTGTCCACAGGGACAGGTGGGCACAGGAAAAGAGTGCCCACAGGAAGAGGGGGGACAGGGACAGAGTGTCCACCGGAACGGTGGCACAGGGATAGAGTGTTCACAGGGACAAAGTGTACACAGGAACAGGGGGGCACAGGAATATGGGGGCACAGGGACAGAGTGTCCACAGGGACAGGGGGGGCAGAGGGACAGAGTGCCCCAGAGACAAGGGACACAGTGACAAAGTGACCACAGGGACAGAGTGTCCACAGGGACCAGGGGCACAGGGACAGAGTGTTCACAGGAACAGGGGGGCACAGGGACAGAGTGTCCACCGGGACAGGGGACATAGGGACAGAGTGTACACAGGGACAGAGGCACGGGGACAGAGTGTACACAGGGACAGAGGGCACAGGGACAGTGTGTCCACAGGGTCAGAGGGGCACAGGGATAGAGTGTCCACATGGACAGGGGGCACAGGGACAGGGGGGTGCAGGGACAGGGGGAGGCACAGGGACAGAGTGTCCACAGGGACTGGGGGCACAGGGACAGAGTGTCCACAGGGATAGAGGGGCACAGGGACGGGGGAACACAGGGACTGGGGGACTGGTACAGGGACAAGGGGGCATAGGGAAATGGGGTGTACAGAGATATAGAGACAGAGTGTTCACAGGGACAGGGGGGCACTGGGACAGGGGGGCACGTCAGGGGGAGGCATATGGACAGAGTGTCCACAGGAACAGGGTCACAAGAACAGGGAGGCACAGGGACAGAGTGTACACAGGGACAGTGGGGACATAGGGACAGAGTGTCCACAGGAGCAGGGTCACAGGGACAGGGGGGCACAGGGCCAAGGGCGCTCAGGGACAGGGTGTCCACAGGGACAGAGTGCTCACAGGGACAGGGGGCACAGGGTCAGAGTGTCCACAGGGACAGGGGGGCACAGGGACAGAGTGTACACAGGGACACGGTGGGGTGGGCACAGGGGCAACTATCCACAGGGACAGGGGGCACACAGGGACAGAGTGTCCACAGGGACAGGGGGCACAGGAACAGAGTGTCCACAGGGACAAGGGGGCACAGAAACAGGGGGGCACAGGAACATAGTGTCCACAGGGACAAGGGGGCACAGGAACAGTGGGGCACAGGGACAGAATGCCCACAGGGACAGAATGCCCACAGGGACAGGGGGAGATAGGGACAGAGCGTCCACAGCGACAGGGGGGACATAGGGACAGAATGTCCACAGGGACCGAGGGCACAGGGACAGGTGGGCACAGGAAAAGAGTGCCCACTGGAAGGGGGGGCACAGGGACAGAGTGTTCACAGGGACAGAGTGTCCACAGGAACAGGGGGGCACAGGGACAGAGTGTCCACAGGGACAGGGGGCACAGTGATAGAGGGTCCACAGGGGCAGTGGGGCACAGGGACGGGGGCGCACAGGGACAGTGGGGCACAGGGACATGGGGCACAGGGACAGAATGCTCACAGGGTCAGAGGGGCACAGGGATAGAGTGTCCACAGGGACAGGGGGCACAGGGACAGAGTGTCCACAGGGACAGGGGGGCACAGGGACAGAGTGTACACAGGAACAGGGGGGCACAGGGACATGGGGGCACAGGGACAGAGTGCCCACAGGGACAGAGGGGCACAGGGACATGGGGGCACAGGGACAGAGTGTCCACAGGGACAGGGGGGGCAGAGGGACAGAGTGCCCCAGAGACAAGGGACACAGGGACAGAGTGTCCACAGGGACGGGGGCACAGGGACAGAGTGTCCACAGGGACAGGGGGGCACAGGGACAGAGTGTACACAGGAACAGGGGGGCACAGGGACATGGGGGCACAGGGACAGAGTGTCCACAGGGACAGAGGGGCACAGGGACATGGGGGCACAGGGACAGAGTGTCCACAGGGACAGGGGGGGCAGAGGGACAGAGTGCCCCAGAGACAAGGAACACAGGGACAGAGTGTCCACAGGGACGGGGGCACAGGGACAGAGTGTCCACAGGGACCGGGGGGCACAGGAACAGGGGGGCACTGGGACAGGGGGGCACAGGGTCAGGGGGAGGCATATGGACAGAGTGTCCACAGGAACAGGGTCACAGGAACAGGGAGGCACAGGGACAGAGTGTACACAGGGACAGTGGGGACATAGGGACAGAGTGTCCACAGGAGCTGGGTCACAGGGACAGGGGGGCACAGGGACAAGGGGGCACAGGGACAGAATGCCCACAGGGACAGGGCGCTCAGGGACAGAGTGTCTATAGGGTCAGAGGGGCACAGGGACAGAGTGCCCAAGGGACAGGGGGGGCACAGGGACAGAGTGTCCACTGGGACAGGGGGCACAGGGACAGAGTGTCCACAGGGACAGGGGACACAGGGACAGGGGGACACAGCGAGTGAGGGGGGGGGGGGGCACAGGGACAGAGTGTCCACAGGGACAGAGTGTTCACAGGGACAGGGAGGCACAGGAACAGGGGGGCACAGGGACAGTGTGTACACAGGGACAGGGGGCACAGGGACAGTGTGTCCACAGGGACAGTGTGTCCACAGGGTCAGAGGGACACAGGGATAGAGTGTCCACAGGGTCAGAGGGGTACAGGGATAGAGTGTCCACAGGGTCAGGGGGCACAGGGATAGAGTGTCCACAGGGTCAGAGGGCACAGGGATAGAGTGTCCACTGGGACAGGGGGACACAGGCACAGAGTGTCTACAGAGACAGAGGACACAGGGATGGGGGAACACAGGGACCGGGGGACTCGTACAGGGACAGGGGGGCATAGGGAAACGGGGTGTACACGGATATAGGGACAGAGTGTCCACAGGGACAGGGGGGCACAGGAACAGGTGGGCACAGGGTCAGGGGGAGGCATATGGACAGAGTGTCCACAGGAACAGGGTCACAGAAACAGGGAGGCACAGGGACAGAGTGTACACAGGGACAGTGGGGACATAGGAACAGAGTGTCCATAGGAGCAGGGTCACAAGGACAGGGGGGCACAGGGATGGGGGGGGCACAGGGACAGAATGCCCACAGGGACATGGCACTCAGGGACAGAGTGTCCATAGGGTCAGAGGGGCACAGGGACAGAGAGTCCACAGGGACAGGGGGGCTCAGGGACAGAGTGTTCACAGGGACCGGGGGCACAGGGACAGGGGGGCACAGGGACAGGGGGGCACAAGGACAGAGTGTCCACAGGGACAGGGGGGCACATGGACAGGGGGACACAGGGAGTGGGGGGGGCACAGGGACAGAGTGTCCACAGGGACAGAGTGTTCACAGGGACAGGGGGCACAGGGACACAGCGTCCACAGGGACAGGGCGTAGAGGGACAGCGTGTCCACAGGGACAGGGGGCACAGGGACAGTGTGTCCACAGGGACGGGGGGCACAGGGACAGAGTGTCCACATGGACAGGGGGCACACGGACAGGGGGGCGCAGGGACAGGGGGAGGCATATGGACAGAGTGTCCACAGGGACAGGGGGAGGCATATGGACCGAGTGTCCACAGGGACAGGGGGAGGCATATGGACCGAGTGTCCACAGGGACAGAGTGTCCACAGGGGCAGAGTATCCACAGGGATAGAGGGGCACAGGGACAGAGTGTACACAGGAACAGGGAGGCACAGGGACAGAGTGTCCACAGGGATAGAGGGGCACAGGGACAGAGTGTACACAGGGACTGGGGGAGGGGGGGGCACAGGGACAGTGTCCATCGGGACAGGGGGAGACAGGGACAGAATGTCTACAGAGACAGAGGACACAGGGATGGGGGAACACAGGGACCGGGGGACTCGTACAGGGACAGGGGGGCATAGGGAAACGGGGTGTACAGGGATATAGGGGCAGAGTGTCCACAGGGACAGGGGGACACAGGAACAGGTGGGCACAGGGTCAGGGGGAGGCATATGGACAGAGTGTCCACAGGAACAGGGTCACAGGAACAGGGAGGCACAGGGACAGGGAGGCACAGGGACAGTGGGGACATAGGGACAGAGTGTCCACAGGAACAGGGTCACAGGGACATGGGCGCTCAGGGACAAGGGGACACAGGGACAGAATACCCACAGGGACAGGGCGCTCAGGGACAAGGGGGCACAGGGACAGGGGGCACAGGGACAGCGGGGCACAGGGACAGGGGGGCACAAGGACAGAGTGTCCACAGGGACAGGGGGGCACAAGGACAGGGGGACACAGGGAGTGGGGGGGGCAGAGGGACAGAGTGTCCACAGGGACAGAGTGTTCACAGAGACAGGGGGGCACAGGAACAGGGAGGCACAGGGACAGAGTGTCCACAGGGACAGGGGGCACAGGGACAGAGTGTCCACAGGGACAGGGGGGCACAGGGACAGAGTGTACACAGGGACAGGGGACAGAAGGACAGAGTGTCCACAGGAACAGGGGGGCACAGGGACAGAGTGTACACAGGGACAGGGGGGCACAGGGACAGAGTGTACACAGGGACAGGGGGACACAGGGACAGAGTGTCCACAGGGATAGAGGGGCACAGGGACAGGGGGACACAGGGGCAGTGGGGCACAGGGACAGAATACCCACAGGGACAGGGCGCTCAGGGACAAGGGGGCACAGGGACAAGGGGGCACAGGGACAGAATACCCACAGGGACAGGGCGTTCAGGGACAGAGTATCCACAGGGACAGGGACAGAGTGTCCACAGGGACAGGAGGGCACAGGGACAGGGGGACACAGGGGCAGTGGGGCACAGGGACAGAATACCCACAGGGACAGGGCGCTCAGTGACAAGGGGGCACAGGGACAAGGGGGCACAGGGACAGAATACCCACAGGGACAGGGCGCTCAGTGACAAGGGGGCACAGGGACAAGGGGGCACAGGGACAGAATACCCACAGGGACAGGGTGCTCAGGGACAGAGTATCCACAGGGACAGGGACAGAGTGTCCACAGGGACAGGGGGGCACAGGGACAGGGGGACACAGGGGCAGTGGGGCACACGAACTGAGTGCCCACAGGAACGGGGGCAAAGGGACAGAGTGTTCACAGGGACAGTGTGTCCACAGGGACAGGGGGGCACAAGGACAGGGGGACACCGGGAGTGGGGGGGTGGGGGGGCACAGGGACAGAGTGTACACAGGGACAGAGTGTTCACAGGGACAGGGGGCACAGGGACAGAGTGTACACAGGGTCAGAGGGGCACAGGGATAGTGTGTCCACAGGGACAGGGGGACACAGGGACAGAGTGTACACAGGGACAGGGGGCCACAGGGACAGAGTGTCCACAGGGATAGAGGGGCACAGGGACAGAGTGTACACAGGGACTGGGGGAGGGTGGGGCACTGGGACAGAGTGTCCACAGGGACAGGGGGACACTGGGACAGAGTGTCTACAGAGACAGAGGACACAGGGATGGGGGAACACAGGGACCGGGGGACTCGTACAGGGACAGGGGGGCATAGGGAAAGGGGGTGTACAGGGATATAGGGACAGAGTGTCCACAGGGACAGGGGGGCACAGGAACAGGGGGGCACAGGGTCAGGGGGAGGCATATGGACAGTGTGTCCACATGAACAGGGTAACAGGAACAGGGTCACAGGAACAGGGAGGCACAAGGACAGGGAGGCACAGGGACAGTGGGGACATAGAGACAGAGTGTCCACAGGAGCAGGGTCACAGGGACAAGCACAGGGGCAGAATACCCACAGTGACAGGGCGCTCAGGGACAAGGGGGCACAGGGACAGAATACCCACAGGGACAGGGCGCTAAGGGACAGAGTATCCACAGGGACAGGGACAGAGTGTCCACAGGGACAGGGGGGCTCAGGGACAGAGTGTACACAGGGAGAGTGGGGCACAGGGACAGAGGGCACAGGGACAGGGGGGCACAGGGACAGGGGGGCACAAGGACAGGGGGACACAGGGAGTGGGGGGGGCAGAGGGACAGAGTGTCCACAGGGATAGAGGGGCACAGGGACAGAGTGTACACAGGGACTGGGGGAGGGGGGGCACAGGGACAGAGTGTCCATCGGGACAGGGGGAGACAGGGACAGAGTGTCTACAGAGACAGAGGACACAGGGATGGGGGAACACAGGGACCGGGGGACTCGTACAGGGACAGGGGGGCATAGGGAAACGGGGTGTACAGGGATATAGGGACAGAGTGTCCACAGGAACAGGGGGGCACAGGAACAAGGGGGCACAGGGACAAGGGGGCACAGGGACAGAATACCCACAGGGACAGGGCGCTCAGGGACAAGGGGGCACAGGTACAAGGGGGCACAGGGACAGAATACCCACAGGGACAGGGCACTCAGGGACAAGGGGGCACAGGGACAGAATACCCACAGGGACAGGGCGCTAGGGACAGAGTATCCACAGGGACAGGGACAGAGTGTCCACTGGGACAGGGACAGAGTGTCCACAGGGACAGGGGGGCACAGGGACAGGGGGACACAGGAGCAGTGGGGCACAGGGACAGACTGTACACAGGGACAGGGGGGCACAGGGACAGGGGGACACAGGGGTAGTGGGGCACAGGGACAGAGTGTACACAGGGACAGGGGGGCACAGGGACAGGGGGACACAGGAGCAGTGGGGCACAGGGACAGAGTGTCCACAGGGATAGGGGGGCACACGGACTGAGTGCCCACAGGAACGGGGGCACAGGGACAGAGTGTTCAGAGGAACAGTGTGTCCACAGGGACAAGGGGGCACAGGAACAGGGAGGCACAGGGACAGAGTGTACACAGGGACAGGGGACATAGGGACAGGGGGCAGCACAGGGACAGAGTCACAGGGACAGAGTGTCCACAGGAACAGGGGGCACAGGGACAGGGGGCGGCACAGGGACAGAGTGTCCACATGGACAGGGGGCACAGGGACAGGGGGGCGCAGGGACAGGGGGAGGCATATGGACAGAGTGTCCACAGGGACAGGGGGAGGCATATGGACAGAGTGTCCACAGGGACAGGGGGCACAGGGACAGAGTATACACAGGGATAGAGGGGCACAGGGACGGGGGAACACAGGGACCGGGGGACTGGTACAGGGACAGGGGGGCATAGGGAAACGGGATGTACAGAGACATAGGGACAGAGTGTCCACAGGGACAGGGGGAGGCATATGGACAGAGTGTCCACAGGGACAGGGGGCACAGGGACAGAATGTCCACCGGGACAGGGGGACACAGGCACAGAGTGTCTACAGGGACAGAGTGACCACAGGGACAGGGGGGCACAGGGTCAGGAGGCACAGGGACAGAGTGTCCACAGGAACAGGGAGGAACAGGGACAGAGTGTCCACAGGAACAGAGAGGCACAGGGACAGAGTGTACACAGAGACAGGGGGACACAGTGACAGAGTGTCCACAGGGATAGAGGGGCACAGGGACAGAGTGTACACAGGGACTGGGGGAGGGGGTTGGCACAGGGACAGAGTGTACACAGGGACAGGGGGACACAGGGACAGAGTGTCTACAGAGACAGAGGACACAGGGATGGGGGAACACAGGGACCGGGGGACTCGTACAGGGACAGGGGGGCATAGGGAAATGGGGTGTACAGGGATATAGGGACAGAGTGTCCACAGGGACAGGGGGGCACAGGAACAGGGGGGGCACAGGGTCAGGGGGAGGCATATGGACAGAGTGTCCACAGGAACAGGGTCACAGGAACAGGGTCACAGGAACAGGGAGGCACAGGGACAGGGAGGCACAGGGACAGTGGGTACATAGGGACAGAGTGTCCACAGGAGCAGGGTCACAGGGACAAGGGGGCACAGGGACAGAATACCCACAGGGACAGGGCGCTCAGGGACAAGGGGGCACAGGGACAAGGGGGCACAGGGACAGAATACCCACAGGGACAGGGCGCTCAGGGACAGAGTATCCACAGGGACAGGGAGGCACAGGGACAGTGGGGACATAGGGACAGAGTGTCCACAGGAACAGGGTCACAGGGACAAGGGGGCACAGGGACAGAATACCCACAGGGACAGGGCGCTCAGGGACAAGGGGGCACAGGGACAAGGGGGCACAGGGACAGAATACCCACAGGGACAGGGCGCTCAGGGACAGAGTATCCACAGGGACAGGGACAGAGTGTCCACAGGGACAGGGGGGCACAGGGACAGGGGGACACAGGGGCAGTGGGGCACAGGGACAGAATACCCACAGGGACAGGGCGCTCAGGGACAAGGGGGCACAGGGACAAGGGGGCACAGGGACAGAATACCCACAGGGACAGGGCGCTCAGGGACAAGGGGGCACAGGGACAAGGGGGCACAGGGACAGAATACCCACAGGGACAGGGTGCTCAGGGACAGAGTATCCACAGGGACAGGGACAGAGTGTCCACAGGGACAGGGGGGCACAGGGACAGGGGGACACAGGGGCAGTGGGGCACACGAACTGAGTGCCCACAGGAACGGGGGCAAAGGGACAGAGTGTTCATAGGGACAGTGTGTCCACAGGGACAGGGGGGCACAGGGACAGAGTGCCCACAGGGACAAGGGGGCACAAGGACAGGGGGACACCGGGAGTTGGGGGGGGCACAGGGACAGAGTGTCCACAGGGACAGAGTGTTCACAGGGACAGGGGGCACAGGGACAGGGAGGCACAGGAACAGTGGGCCACAGGGACAGAGTGTACACAGGGACAGGGGGACACAGGGACAGAGTGTCCACAGGGATAGGGGGACACAGGGACAGAGTGTACACAGGGATAGAGGGGCACAGGGACAGAGTGTACACAGGGACTGGGGGAGGGGGTTGGCACAGGGACAGAGTGTACACAGGGACAGGGGGACACAGGGACAGAGTGTCTACAGAGACAGAGGACACAGGGATGGGGGAACACAGGGACCGGGGGAGACAGGGACAGGGAGGCATAGGGAAACGGGGTGTACAGGGATATAGGGACAGAGTGTCCACAGGGACAGGGGGGCACAGGAACAGGGGGGCACAGGGTCAGGGGGAGGCATATGGACAGAGTGTCCACAGGAACAGGGAGGCACAGGGACAGGGAGGCACAGGGACAGTGGGTACATAGGGACAGAGTGTCCACAGGAGCAGGGTCACAGGGACAGGGTCACAGGGACAAGGGTGCACAGGGACAAGGGGGCACAGGGACAGAATACCCACAGGGACAGGGCGCTCAGGGACAAGGGGGCACAGGGACAGGGACAGAGTGTCCACAGGGACAGGAGGCACAGGGTCAGGGGGCACAGGCACAGAATGTCCACTGGGACAGGGGGACACAGGGACAGAGTGTCTACAGAGACAGAGGACACAGGGATGGGGGAACACAGGGACCGGGGGACTCGTACAGGGACAGGGGGGCATAGGGAAAGGGGGTGTACAGGGTTATAGGGACAGAGTGTCCACAGGGACAGGGGGGCACAGGATCAGGGGGGCACAGGGTCAGAGGGAGGCATATGGACAGAGTGTCCACAGGAACAGGGTCACAGGAACAGGGAGGCACAGGGACAGGGAGGCACAGGGACAGTGGGTACATAGGGACAGAGTGTCCACAGGAGCAGGGTCACAGGAACAGGGTCACAGGGACAAGGGGGCACAGGGACAGGGGGGCACAGGGGCAGAATACCCACAGTGACAGGGCGCTCAGGGACAAGGGGGCACAGGGACAGAATACCCACAGGGACAGGGCGCTCAGGGACAGAGTATCCACAGGGACAGGGACAGAGTGTCCACAGGAACAGGGGGGCTCAGGGACAGAGTGTACACAGGGACAGTGGGGCACAGGGACAGAGTGTCCACAGGGACAGGGGGCACAGGGACAGGGGGCACAGGGACAGAGGGCACAGGGACAGGGGGACTCGTACAGGGAAAGGGGGGCATAGGGAAACGGGGTGTTCAGAGATATAGGGACAGAGTGTCCACAGGGACAGGGGGGCACAAGGACAGGGGGGCACAGGGAGTGCGGGGGGCAGAGGGACAGAGTGTCCACAGGGATAGAGGGGCACAGGGACAGAGTGTACACAGGGACTGGGGGTGGGGGTGGCACAGGGACAGAGTGTCCATCGGGACAGGGGGAGACAGGGACAGAGTGTCTACAGAGACAGAGGACACAGGGATGGGGGAACACAGGGACCGGGGGACTCGTACAGGGACAGGGGGGCATAGGGAAACGGGGTGTACAGGGATATAGGGACAGAGTGTCCACAGGAACAGGGGGGCACAGGAACAGGGGGGCACAGGGACAGAATACCCACAGGGACAGGGCACTCAGGGACAAGGGGGCACAGGGACAAGGGGGCACAGGGACAGAATACCCACAGGGACAAGGGGGCACAGGGACAAGGGGGCACAGGGACAGAATACCCACAGGGACAGGGCGCTCAGGGACAGAGTATCCACAGGGACAGGGACAGAGTGTCCACAGGGACAGGGGGGCACAGGGACAGGGGGACACAGGGGCAGTGGGGCACAGGGACAGAGTGTACACAGGGACAGGGGGGCACAGGGACAGGGGGACACAGGGGTAGTGGGGCACAGGGACAGAGTGTACACAGGGACAGGGGGGCACAGGGACAGGGGGACACAGGAGCAGTGGGGCACAGGGACAGAGTGTCCACAGGGATAGGGGGGCACACGGACTGAGTGCCCACAGGAACGGGGGCACAGGGACAGAGTGTTCAGAGGGACAGTGTGTCCACAGGGACAAGGGGGCACAGGAACAGGGAGGCACAGGGACAGAGTGTACACAGGGACAGGGGACACAGGGACAGGGGGCAGCACAGGGACAGAGTGTCCACATGGACAGGGGGCACAGGGACAGGGGGCACAGGGACAGGGGGCAGCACAGGGACAGAGTGTCCACAGGGACAGGGGGGCACAGGGACAGAGTGTCCACCGGGACAGGGGGACACAGGGACAGAGTGTCTACAGAGATAGAGGACACAGGGATGGGGGAACACAGGGACCGGGTGAGACAGGGACAGGGAGGCATAGGGACAGAGTGTCCACAGGGACAGGGGGGCACAGGAACAGGGGGGCACAGGGTCAGGGGGAGGCATATGGACAGAGTGTCCACAGGAACAGGGTCACAGGAACAGGGTCACAGGAACAGGGAGGCACAGGGACAGGGAGGCACAGGGACAGGGAGGCACAGGGACAGGGAGGCACAGGAACAGTGGGTACATAGGGACTGAGTGTCCACAGGAGCAGGGTCACAGGAACAGGGTCACAGGGACAAGGGTGCACAGGGACAGAATACCCACAGGGACAGGGCGCTCAGGGACAAGGGGGCACAGGGACAGGGACAGAGTGTCCACAGGGACAGGAGGCACAGGGTCAGGGTGCACAGGCACAGAATGTCCACAGGGACAGGGGGACACAGGCACAGAGTGTCTACAGAGACAGAGGACACAGGGATGGGGGAACACAGGGACCGGGGGACTCGTACAGGGACAGGGGGGCATAGGGAAAGGGGGTGTACAGGGTTATAGGGACAGAGTGTCCACAGGGACAGGGGGGCACAGGATCAGGGGGGCACAGGGTCAGTGGGAGGCATATGGACAGAGTGTCCACAGGAACAGGGTCACAGGAACAGGGTCACAGGAACAGGGAGGCACAGGGACAGGGAGGCACAGGGACAGTGGGTACATAGGGACAGAGTGTCCACAGGAGCAGGGTCACAGGGACAAGGGGGCACAGGGACAGAATACCCACAGGGACAGGGCGCTCAGGGACAAGGGGGCACAGGGACAGAATACCCACAGGGACAGGGCGCTCAGGGACAAGGGGGCACAGGGACAAGGGGGCACAGGGACAGAATACCCACAGGGACAGGGCGCTCAGGGACAGAGTATCCACAGGGACAGGGACAGAGTGTCCACAGGGACAGGGGGGCACAGGGACAGGGGGACACAGGGGCAGTGGGGCACAGGGACAAAATACCCACAGGGACAGGGCGCTCAGGGACAAGGGGGCACAGGGACAAGGGGGCACAGGGACATAATACCCACAGGGACAGGGCGCTCAGGGACAAGGGGGCACAGAGACAAGGGGGCACAGGGACAGAATACCCACAGGGACAGGGCGCTCCGGGACAGAGTATCCACAGGGACAGGGACAGAGTGTCCACAGGAACAGGGGGGCACAGGGACAGGGGGACACAGGGGCAGTGGGGCACACCAACTGAGTGCCCACAGGAACGGGGGCAAAGGGACAGAGTGTTCACAGGGACAGTGTGTCCACAGAGACAGGGGGGCACAGGGACAGAGTGTCCACAGGGACAGAGTGTACACAGGTTCAGAGGGGCACGGGATAGTGTGTCCACAGGGACAGGGGGCACAGGGACAGAGTGTACACAGGGACAGGGGGCCACAGGGACAGAGTGTACACAGGGACAGGGGGACACAGGGACAGAGTGTCCACAGGGATAGAGGGGCACAGGGACAGAGTGTACACAGGGACTGGGGGAGGGGGGGGCACTGGGACAGAGTGTCCACAGGGACAGGGGGCACAGGCACAGAATGTCCACCGGGACAGGGGGACACTGGGACAGAGTGTCTACAGAGACAGAGGACACAGGGATGGGGGAACACAGGGACCGGGGTACTCGTACAGGGACAGGGGGGCATAGGGAAAGGGGGTGTACAGGGTTATAGGGACAGAGTGTCCACAGGGACAGGGGGGCACAGGAACAGGGGGGCACAGGGTCGGGGGGAGGCATATGGACAGAGTGTCCACATGAACAGGGTAACAGGAACAGGGTCACAGGAACAGGGAGGCACAGGGACAGGGAGGCACAGGGACAGTGGGGACATAGAGACAGAGTGTCCACAGGAGCAGGGTCACAGGAACAGGGTCACAGGGACAAGGGGGCACAGGGACAAGGGGGCACAGGGGCAGAATACCCACAGGGACAGGGCGCTCAGGGACAAGGGGGCACAGGGACAGAATACCCACAGGGACAGGGCGCTCAGGGACAGAGTATCCACAGGGACAGGGACAGAGTGTCCACAGGGACAGGGGGGCTCAGGGACAGAGTGTTCACAGGGACAGGGGGCACAGGGACAGAGGGCACAGGGACAGGGGGGCACAGGGACAGGGGGGCACAAGGACAGCGTGTCCACAGGGACAGGGGGGCACAAGGACAGGGGGACACAGGGAGTGGGGGGGGCAGAGGGACAGAGTGTCCACAGGGATAGAGGGGCACAGGGACAGAGTGTACACAGGGACTGAGGGAGGGGGGGGCACAGGGACAGCGTGTCCATCGGGACAGGGGGAGACAGGGACAGAGTGTCTACAGAGACAGAGGACACAGGGATGGGGGAACACAGGGACCGGGGGACTCGTACAGGGACAGGGGGGCATAGGGAAACGGGGTGTACAGGGATATAGGGACAGAGTGTCCACAGGGACAGGGGGACACAGGAACAGGGGGGCACAGGGTCAGAGGGAGGCATATGGACAGAGTGTCCACAGGAACAGGGTCACAGGAACAGGGATGCACAGGGACAGGGAGGCACAGGGACAGTGGGTACAAAGGGACAGAGTGTCCACAGGAACAGGGTCACAGGGACAAGGGGGCACAGGGACAGAATACCCACAGGGACAGGGCGCTCAGGGACAAGGAGGCACAGGGACAAGGGGGCACAGGGACAGAATACCCACAGGGACAGGGCGCTCAGGGACAAGGGGGCACAGGGACAAGGGGGCACAGGGACAGAATACCCACAGGGACAGGGCGCTCAGGGACAGAGTATCCACAGGGACAGGGACAGAGTGTCCACAGGGACAGGAGGGCACAGGGACAGGGGGACACAGGGGTAGTGGGGCACAGGGACAGAGTGTACACAGGGACAGGGGGGCACAGGAGCAGTGGGGCACAGGGACAGAGTGTCCACAGGGATAGGGGGGCACACGGACTGAGTGCCCACAGGAACGGGGGCACAGGGACAGAGTGGTCAGAGGGACAGTGTGTCCACAGGGACAAGGGGGCACAGGAACAGGGAGGCACAGGGACAGAGTGTACACAGGGACAGGGGACATAGGGACAGAGTGTACACAGGGACAGGGGACATAGGGACAGAGTGTCCACAGGAACAGGGGGCACAGGGACAGGGGGCGGCACAGGGACAGAGTGTCCACATGGACAGGGGGCACAGGGACAGGGGGGGCGCAGGGTCAGGGGGAGGCATATGGACAGAGTGTCCACAGGGACAGGGGGAGGCATATGGACAGAGTGTCCACAGGGACAGTGGGGACATAGGGACAGAGTGTCCACAGGAACAGGGTCACAGGGACAAGGGGGCACAGGGACAGAATACCCACAGGGACAGGGCACTCAGGGACAAGGGGGCACAGGGACAAGGGGGCACAGGGACAGAATACCCACAGGGACAGGGCGCTCAGGGACAGAGTATCCACAGGGACAGGGACAGAGTGTCCACAGCGACAGGGGGGCACAGGGACAGAGTGTACACAGGGACAGGGGGGCACAGGGACAGGGGGACACAGGGGCAGTGGGGCACAAGGACAGGGGGACACAGGGACAGAGTGTCCACAGGGACAGGGGGGCACAGGGACAGAGTGTCCACAGGGACAGGGGGGCACAAGGACAGGGGGACACAGGGAGTGGGGTGGGGGGGGGGCACAGGGACAGAGTGTTCACAGGGACAGGGGGCACAGGGACAGGGAGGCACAGGAACAGGGGGGCACAGGGACAGAGTGTACACAGGGTCAGAGGGGCACAGGGATAGTGTGTCCACAGGGATAGAGGGGCACAGGGACAGAGAGTACACAGGGACTGGGGGAGAGGGGGGGGGCACTGGGACAGAGTGTCCACAGGGACAGGGGGACACAGGGACAGAGTGTCCACAGGGATAGAGGGGCACAGGGACAGAGTGTCCACAGGGATAGAGGGGCACAGGGACAGAGTGTCCACAGGGACAGGAGGCACAGGCACAGAATGTCCACTGGGACAGGGGGACACTGGGACAGAGTGTCTACAGAGACAGAGGACACAGGGATGGGGGAACATAGGGACCGGGGGACTCGTACAGGGACAGGGGGGCATAGGGAAAGGGGGTGTACAGGGATATAGGGACAGAGTGTCCACAGGAGCAGGGTCACAGGGACAAGGGGGCACAGGGACAATGGGCACAGGGGCAGAATACCCACAGGGACAGGGCGCTCAGGGACAAGGGGGCACAGGGACAAGGGGGCACAGGGACAGAATACCCACAGGGACAGGGCGCTCAGGGACAAGGGGGCACAGGGACAAGGGGGCACAGGGACAGAATACCCACAGGGACAGGGCGCTCAGGGACAGAGTATCCACAGGGACAGGGACAGAGTGTCCACAGGGACAGGAGGGCACAGGGACAGGGGGACACAGGGGTAGTGGGGCACAGGGACAGAGTGTACACAGGGACAGGGGGGCACAGGGACAGGGGACACAGGAGCAGTGGGGCACAGGGACAGAGTGTCCACAGGGATAGGGGGGCACACGGACTGAGTGCCCACAGGAACGGGGGCACAGGGACAGAGTGTTCAGAGGGACAGTGTGTCCACAGGGACAAGGGGGCACAGGAACAGGGAGGCACAGGGACAGAGTGTACACAGGGACAGGGGACATAGGGACAGAGTGTACACAGGGACAGAGTCACAGGGACAGAGTGTCCACAGGAACAGGGGGCACAGGGACAGGGGGCGGCACAGGGACAGAGTGTCCACATGGACAGGGGGCACAGGGACAGGGGGGGCGCAGGGTCAGGGGGAGGCATATGGACAGAGTGTCCACAGGGACAGGGGGAGGCATATGGACAGAGTGTCCACAGGGACAGTGGGGACATAGGGACAGAGTGTCCACAGGAACAGGGTCACAGGGACAAGGGGGCACAGGGACAGAATACCCACAGGGACAGGGCACTCAGGGACAAGGGGGCACAGGGACAAGGGGGCACAGGGACAGAATACCCACAGGGACAGGGCGCTCAGGGACAGAGTATCCACAGGGACAGGGACAGAGTGTCCACAGTGACAGGGGGGCACAGGGACAGAGTGTACACAGGGACAGGGGGGCACAGGGACAGGGGGACACAGGGGCAGTGGGGCACACAAACTGAGTGCCCACAGGAACGGGGGCAAAGGGACAGAGTGTTCACAGGGACAGGGGGGCACAGGGACAGAGTGTCCACAGGGACAGGGGGGCACAAGGACAGGGGGACACAGGGAGTGGGGTGGGGGGGGGGCACAGGGACAGAGTGTCCACAGGGACAGAGTGTTCACAGGGACAGGGGGCACAGGGACAGGGAGGCACAGGAACAGGGGGGCACAGGGACAGAGTGTACACAGGGTCAGAGGGGCACAGGGATAGTGTGTCCACAGGGATAGAGGGGCACAGGGACAGAGAGTACACAGGGACTGGGGGAGGGGGGGGGGGGCACTGGGACAGAGTGTCCACAGGGACAGGGGGACACAGGGACAGAGTGTCCACAGGGATAGAGGGGCACAGGGACACAGTGTACACAGGGACTGGGGGGGGGGGCACTGGGACAGAGTGTCCACAGGGACAGGGGGGCACAGGGACAGAGTGTCTACAGAGACAGAGGACACAGGGATGGGGGAACACAGGGACTGGGGGACTCGTACAGGGACAGGGGGGCATAGGGAAACGGGGTGTACAGGGATATAGGGACAGAGTGTCCACAGGGACAGGGGGGCACAGGAACAGGGGGACACAGGGTCAGAGGGAGGCATATGGACAGTGGGTACAAAGGGACAGAGTGTCCACAGGAACAGGGTCACAGGGACAAGGGGGCACAGGGACAGAATACCCACAGGGACAGGGCGCTCAGGGACAAGGGGGCACAGGGACAAGGGGGCACAGGGACAGAATACCCACAGGGACAGGGCGCTCAGGGACAAGGGGGCACAGGGACAAGGGGGCACAGGGACAGAATACCCACAGGGACAGGGCGCTCAGGGACAGAGTATCCACAGGGACAGGGACAGAGTGTCCACAGGGACAGGAGGGCACAGGGACAGGGGGACACAGGGGTAGTGGGGCACAGGGACAGAGTGTACACAGGGACAGGGGGGCACAGGGACAGGGGACACAGGGACAGAATACCCACAGGGACAGGGCGCTCAGGGACAAGGGGGCACAGGGACAAGGGGGCACAGGGACAGAATACCCACAGGGACAGGGCGCTCAGGGACAGAGTATCCACAGGGACAGGGACAGAGTGTCCACAGGGACAGAAGGGCACAGGGACAGGGGGACACAGGGGTAGTGGGGCACAGGGACAGAGTGTACACAGGGACAGGGGGGCACAGGGACAGGGGACACAGGAGCAGTGGGGCACAGGGACAGAGTGTCCACAGGGATAGGGGGGCACACGGACTGAGTGCCCACAGGAACGGGGGCACAGGGACAGAGTGGTCAGAGGGACACTGTGTCCACAGGGACAAGGGGGCACAGGAACAGGGAGGCACAGGGACAGAGTGTACACAGGGACAGGGGGCACAGGGACAGGGGGCAGCACAGGGACAGAGTGTCCACATGGACAGGGGGCACAGGGACAGGAGGCACAGGCACAGAATGTCCACCGGGACAGGGGGACACTGGGACAGAGTGTCTACAGAGACAGAGGACACAGGGATGGGGGAACATAGGGACCGGGGGACTCGTACAGGGACAGGGGGGCATAGGGAAAGGGGGTGTACAGGGATATAGGGACAGAGTGTCCACAGGGACAGGGGGGCACAGGAACAGGGGGGCACAGGGTCAGGGGGAGGCATATGGACAGAGTGTCCACATGAACAGGGTAACAGGAACAGGGTCACAGGAACAGGGAGGCACAGGGACAGGGAGGCACAGGGACAGTGGGGACATAGAGACAGAGTGTCCACAGGAGCAGGGTCACAGGAACAGGGTCACAGGGACAAGGGGGCACAGGGACAAGGGGGCACAGGGGCAGAATACCCACAGGGACAGGGCGCTCAGGGACAAGGGGGCACAGGGACAGAATACCCACAGGGACAGGGCGCTCAGGGACAGAGTATCCACAGGGACAGGGACAGAGTGTCCACAGGGATGGGGGGCACACGGACTGAGTGCCCACAGGAATGGGGGCACAGGGACAGAGTGTTCACAGGGACAGTGTGTCCACAGGGACAAGGGGGCACAGGAACAGGGAGGCACAGGGACAGAGTGTACACAGGGACAGGGGACATAGGGACAGAGTGTACACAGGGACAGAGTCACAGGGACAGAGTGTACACAGGGACAGAGTCACAGGGACAGAGTGTCCTCAGGAACAGGGGACACAGGGACGGGGGGGGGAGCACAGGGACGGGGGGCACAGGGACAGAGTGTCCACATGGACAGGGGGCACAGGGACAGGGGGGCGCAGGGACAGGGGGAGGCATAGGGACAGAGTGTCCACAGGGACAGGGGGAGGCATATGGACAGAGTGTCCACAGGGACTGGGGGCACAGGGACAGAGTGTCCACAGGGATAGAGGGGCACAGGGACAGAGTATCCACAGGGACAGAGGACACAGGGATGGGGGAACACAGGGACCGGGGCACTGGTACAGGGACAGGGGGGCATAGGGAAACGGGGTGTACAGAGATATAGGGACAGAGTGTCCACAGGGACAGGGGGGCACAGGGACAGGGGGGCACAGGGTCAGGGGGAGGCATATGGACAGAGTGTACACAGGGACAGGGGGAGGCATATGGACAGAGTGTCCACAGAGACAGGGGGCACAGGGACAGAGTGTCCACAGGGACAGGGGGGCACAGGGACAGAGTGTCCACAGGGACACGGGGCACAGGGACAGAGTGTCCACAGGGACAGGGGGGCACAGGGATAGAATGTACACAGGGACAGGGGGCACAGGGACAGAGTGTCCACAGGGACAGGGGGGCACAGGGACAGAGTGCCCACAGGGACAGGGGGGCACAGGGACAGAGTGTACACAGGGACAGGGGGCACAGGGACAGAGTGTCCACAGGGACAGGGGGGCACAGGGACAGAGTGTCCACAGGAACAGGGAGGAACAGGGACAGAGTGTCCACAGGGACAGGGGGGCACAGGGACAGAGTGCCCACAGGGACAGGGGGGCACAGGGACAGAGTGTACACAGGAACAGGGAGGCACAGGGACAGAGTGTACACAGGGACAGGGGGACACAGGGACAGAGTGTCCCCAGGGATAGAGGGGCACAGGGACAGAGTGTACACAGGGACTGGGGGAGGGGGGGGCACAGGGACAGAGTGTTCATAGGGATAGAGGGGCACAGGGACAGAGTGTCTACAGAGACAGAGGACACAGGGATGGGGGAACACAGGGACCGGGGGACTCGTACAGGGACAGGGGGGCATAGGGAAACGGGGTGTACAGGGATATAGGGACAGAGTGTCCACAGGGACAGTGGGGCACAGGATCAGGGGGGCACAGGGTCAGAGGGAGGCATATGGACAGAGTGTCCACAGGAACAGGGTCACAGGAACAGGGTCACAGAAACAGGGAGGCACAGGGACAGGGAGGCACAGGGACAGTGGGTACATAGGGACAGAGTGTCCACAGGAGCAGGGTCACAGGGACAAGGGGGCACAGGGACAGAATACCCACAGGTACAGGGCGCTCAGGGACAAGGGGGCACAGGGACAAGGGGGCACAGGGACAGAATACCCACAGGGACAGGGCGCTCAGGGACAGAGTATCCACAGGGACAGGGACAGAGTGTCCACAGGGACAGGGGGGCACAGGGACAGGGGGACACAGGGACAGAGTGTACACAGGGACAGGGGGGCACAGGGACAGGGGGACACAGGGGCAGTGGGGCACAGGGTCAGGGGGCACAGGGACAGAGTGTCCACAGGGACAGGGGGCACAGGGACAGTGTGTCCACAGGGTCAGGGGGCACAGGGACAGAGTGTCCACAGGGACAGGGGGCACAGGGACAGTGTGTCCACAGGGTCAGAGGGGCACAGGGACAGAATGCCCACAGAGACGGGGGGGGCGATATAGGCACAGAGGGTCCACAGAGATAGGGGGGCACAGGAACTGGGGGGCAAATGGACAGAGTGCCCTCAGGGACAGGGGGCACAGGGACAGAGTGTCTAGAGGGACAGGGGGCACAGGGACAGTGTGCCCACAGGGACAGGGCGCACGGGGCAGAGTGTCCACAGGGACGGGGGGCAAAGGGACAGAGTGCCCCAGAGACAAGGGACACAGTGACAGAGTGACCACAGGGACAGGGGGGCACAGGGACAGAGTGTTCACAGGGATAGGGGGCACCACAGGGACAGAATGTCCACAGGAACAGGGGGCACAGGGACAGAGTGTCCACATGGACAGGGGGGCACGGGGACACAGGGTACACAGGGACAGGGGGGCACAGGGACAGAGTGCCCTCAGGGACAGTGTGTCCACAGGGACAGGGGGGCACAGGGACAGAATGTACACAGGGATAGGGGAGCATAGGAACAGGGGCACAGGACAGGGGGAGGCATATGGATAGAGTGTCCACAGGGACAGGGGGACACAGGGACAGAGTGTACACAGGGACAGAGTGTCCACAGGAACAGGGGGCACAGGGTCAGAGTGTCCACAGGGACTGGGGGACATAGGGACAGAGTGTACACAGGGACAGGTAGGGATATAGGGACAGAGTATCTACAGGGATAGGGGGGCACAGGGACTGGGGGGCACAGGGACAGAGTGTACACAGAGACAGAGTGTACACAGGGACAGGGGGCACAGGGACAGAGTGTTGATCGGGACCGGGGACACAAGGACAGAATGCCCACAGGGACAGGGGGAGATAGGGACAGAGGGTACACAGGGACGGGGGGGGGGGCGACATAGTTACAGAGGGTCCACAGAGATAGGGAGGCACAGGTATGGGGGGCACAGGGACAGAGTGCCCTCAGGGACAGGGGGCACAGGGACAGAGTGCCCCAGAGACAATGGACACAGTGACAGAGTGACCACAGGGACAGAGGGCACAGGGACAGAGTGTCCAGAGGAACAGGGGGGCAAAGGGACAGAGTGTCCACAGGGACAGGGGGGACATAGGGATGGTGTCGACAGAGACGGGTCGGTGGGGGGGACATTGGGACTGAGTATCTATCGGGACAGTGGGGCAAAGGGACAGTGGGGCACAGGGACAGGGGGCACAGGGACAGAGTGTCCACAGGGACAGGGGGAAACAGGGACAGAGTGTCCACAGGGACAGGTAGGGACAGAGTATCTACAGGTATACGGGGGCACAGGGACTGGGCAGCACAGAGACAGAGTGCCCTCAAGGACGGGGGCACAGGGACAGAGTGTCCACAGGGACAGGGGGGCACAGGGACAGAGTGTCCACAGGAACAGGGTCACAGGGACAGGGAGGCACAGGGACAGAGTGTCCACAGGGACAGGGGGCACAGGGACAGAGTGTCCACAGGGACAGGGGGGACATAGGGACAGAGTGTCCACAGGGACAGGGGAGCACAGGGACAGAATGCCCAAAGGGACAGGGGGCACAGGGACAGAGTGTCCACAGGGACAGGGGACACAGGGACAGAGTGTCCACAGGGACAGGGGGACATAGGGACAGAGTGTCCATAGGGACAGGGGGGACATAGGGATGTGTCGACACAGATAGGGGGTGGGGGGGACATTGGGACAGAGTATCTATCGGGACAGTGGGGCACAGGGACAGGGAGCACAGGGACAGAGTGTCCACATGGACAGGGGGACATAGGGACAGAGTATCTACAAGAACGGAGTTACAGGGACAGAGTGTCCACAGGGACAGAGCGTCCATAGAGACAGTGGGGCACAGGGACAGAGTATACACAGGGACAGGGGGACATATGGACAGAGTATCGATAGGGACAGTGGGGCACAGGGACATGGGGGCACAGGGACAGAGGGGCAAAGGGACAGGGGGGCACAGTGACAATGGGGCACAGGGACAGGGGGCACAGGGACAGAGTGTCCACATGGACAGGAGAACATAGGGACAGAGTATCGATAGGGACAGTGGGGCACAGGGACATGGGGGCACAGGGACAAAGGGGCAAAGGGACAGGGGGGTACAGCGACAATGGGGCACAGGGACAGGGGGCACAGGGACAGAGTGTCCACATGGATGGGGGACATAGGGACAGAGTATCTACAAGAACGGGGTTACAGGGACAGAGTGTCCACAGGGACAGAGCATCCATAGAGACATGGGGGCACAGGGACAGAGAGGCATAGGGACAGTGGGGCAAAGGGACGGGGGGCACAGTGACAATGGGGCACAGGGACAGGGGGCACAGGGACAGAGTGTCCACATGGACAGGGGGACATAGGGACAGAGTGTCCACAAGAACGGGGTTACAGGGACAGAGTGTCCAAAGGGACAGAGCGTCCATAGAGACAGTGGGGCACAGGGTCAGAGTGTCCACAGGGACTGGGGGACATAGGGACAGAGTGTACACAGGGACAAGTAGGGATATAGGGACAGAGTATCTCCAGGGATAGGGGGGCACAGGGACAGAGTGTTGATCGGGACCGGGGACACAGGGACAGAATGCCCACAGGGACAGGGGGAGATAGGGACAGAGGGTACACAGGGACGGGGGGGGGCACATAGTTACAGAGGGTCCACAGAGATAGGGAGGCACAGGTACTGGGGGGCACAGGGACAGAGTGCCCTCAGAGACAGGGGGCACAGGGACATTGTGTCCACAGGGACAGGGCGCACGGGACAGAGTGACCACAGGGACAGAGGGCACAGGGACAGAGTGTCCAGAGGAACAGGGGGGCAAAGGGATAGAGTGTACACAGGGTCAGAGGGGCACAGAGACAGTGTGTCCACAGGGTCAGAGGGGCACAGAGACAGAATGCCCACAGAGACAGTGGGGCGATATAGGCACAGAGGGTCCACAGAGATAGGGGGGCACAGGAACTGGGGGGCAAATGGACAGAGTGCCCTCAGGGACAGGGGGGCACAGGGACAGAGTGTCCACAGGAACAGGGGGCAGAGGGACAGTGTGTCCACAGGGACAGGGTGCACGGGGCTGAGTGGCCACAAGGACAGGGGGGACATAGGGACAGAATGTCCACAGGGACAGGGGGCACAGGGACTAGGAGGCACAGGGACAGAATGCCCTCAGGGACAGGGGGCACAGGGACAGTGTGCCCACAGGGACAGGGCGCACGGGGCAGAGTGCCCACAGGGACGGGGGCAAAGGGACAGAGTGCCCCAGAGACAAGGGACACAGTGACAGAGTGACCACAGGGACAGGGGGGCACAGGGACAGAGTGTTCACAGGGATAGGGGGTGCACAGGGAAAGAGTGTACACAGGGACAGGGGGCACAGGGACAGAGTGTACACAGGGACAGGGGGGCACAGGGACAGAGTGTACACAGGGACAGGGGAGCATAGGAACAGGGGGGCACAGGACAGGGGGAGGCATATGGATAGAGTGTTCACAGGAACAGGGTCACAGGAACAGGGTCACAGGAACAGAGAGGCACAGGGACAGAGTGTCTACAAGGAGGAGGGCACAGGGACAGAGGGGCACAGGGACAGTGTCCACAGGGACGGAGAGGGGCGGGGGGCGGCATGGGCACAGAGTGTACACAGGGACAGTGGGGCACAGGGTCAGAGTGTCCACAGGGACTGGGGGACATAGGGACAGAGTGTACACAGGGACAGGTAGGGATATAGGGACAGAGTATCTACAGGGATAGGGGGGCACAGGAACTGGGGGGCACAGGGACAGAGTGTTGATCGGGACCGGGGACACAGGGACAGAATGCCCACAGGGACAGGGGGAGATAGGGACAGAGGGTACACAGGGACGGGGCGGGCGCGACATAGTTACAGTGGGTCCACAGAGATAGGGAGGCACAGGTACTGGGGGGCACAGGGACAGAGTGCCCTCAGGGACAGGGGGCACAGGGACAGTGTGTCCACAGGGACAGGGCGCACGGGGCAGAGTGTCCACATGGACGGGGGGCACTGGGACAGAGGGCCCCAGAGACAAGGGACACAGTGACAGAGTGACCACAGGGACAGGGGGGCACAGGGACAGAGTGTTCACATGGACGGGGGGCACAGGGACAGAGTGTCCAGAGGAACAGGGGGGCAAAGGGACAGAGTGTCCACAGGGACAGGAGGGCACTGGGACAGAGTGTACACAGGGACAGAGTGTCCACAGGGACAGGGGGCACAGGGACAGGGGGAGGCATACGGACAGAATGTCCACAGGGACAGTGGGGCACAGGGACAGAGTGTCCACAGGGACAGGGGGACATAGGGACATAGTATCTACAAGAACGGGGTTACAGGGACAAAGTGTCCACAGGGACAGAGCGTCCATAGAGACAGTGGGGCACAGGGTCAGAATGTCCACAGGGACTGGGGGACATAGGGACAGAGTGTACACAGGGACAGGTAGGGATATAGGGACAGAGTATCTACAGGGATAGGGGGGCACAGGGACTGGGGGGCACAGGGACAAAGTGTTGATCGGGACCGGGGACACAGGGACAGAGTGTCCACAGGGTCAGGGGGACACAGGGACAGAATGCCCACACGGACAGGGGGAGATAGGGACAGAGGGTACACAGGGATGGGGAGGGGGCACATAGTTACAGAGGGTCCACAGAGATAGGGAGGCACAGGTACTGGGGGGCACAGGGACAGAGTGCCCTCAGAGACAGGGGGCACAGGGACATTGTATCCACAGGGACAGGGCGCACGGGGCAGAGTGTCCACATGGACGGGGGGCACAGGGAGAGAGTGTCCACATGGACGGGGGGCACAGGGACAGAGTGACCACAGGGACAGAGGGCACAGGGACAGAGTGTCCAGAGGAACAGGGGGGCAAAGGGACAGAGTGTCCACAGGGTCAGAGGGGCACAGGAACAGAATGCTCACAGGGACAGGGGGCACAGGGACAGAGTGTCCACAGGGACAGGGGGGACATAGGGACAGAGTGTCCACAGGGACAGGGGGGACATAGGGACTAGGAGGCACAGGGACAGAATGCCCTCAGGGACAGGGGGCACAGGGACAGAATGCCCTCAGGGACAGGGGGCACAGGGACAGTGTGCCCACAGGGACAGGGGGCACAGGGACAGTGTGCCCACAGGGACAGGGCGCACGGGGCAGAGTGTTCACATGGACGGGGGGCAAAGGACAGAGTGACCACAGGGACAGAGTGTCCAGAGGGACAGGAGGGCACTGGGACAGAGTGTTCACAGGGACAGAGTGTCCACAGGGACAGGGGGCACAGGGACAGGGGGAGGCATACGGACAGAATGTCCACAGGGACAGTTGGGCACAGGGACAGAGTGTCCACAGGGACAGGGGGGACATAGGGACAGAGTGTACACAGGGACAGGTAGATATATAGGGACAGAGTATTTACAGGGATGGGGGAGGCACAGGGACAGAATGCCCACAGGGACAGAGGGCACAGGAACAGAATGCCCACAGGGACAGGGGTGACACAGGGACAGAGTGTCCACAGGGATAGAGGGGCACAGGGACGGGGAACACAGGGACCGGGGGACTGGTACAGGGACAGGGGGGCATAGGGAAACGGAGTGTACAGGGATATAAGGACAGAGTGTCCACGGGGACAGGGGGGCACTGGGACAGGGGGATGCATATGGACAGAGTGTACACAGGAACAGGGAGGCACAGGCACAGAGTGTACACAGGGACAGTGGGGACATAGGGACAGAGTGTCCACAGGAGCAGGGTCACAGGGACAGGGGGGCACAGGGACAAGGGGGCACAGGGACAGAATGCCCAAAGGGACAGGGCGCTCAGGGACAGAGTGCCCAAGGGAGACAGGGGGGCTCAGGGACAGAGTGTCCACAGGGACAGTGTGTTCACAGGGACAGGGGGCACAGGGACAGCGGGTACAGGGACAGAGTGTCCCCTGGGACAGGGGGCACAGGGAGAGGGGGCACAGGGACAGAATGTCCACAGGGACAGGGGGGTCAGGGACAGGGGGACACAGCGAGTGGTGGGGGGGGGGCACAGGGACAGAGTGTCCACAGGGACAGTGTGTTCACAGGGACAGGGGGCACAGGGACAGAGTGTACAGACGGACAGGGAGGAACAGGGACAAAGTGTCCACAGGGATAGAGGGGCACAGGGACAGAGTGTAGACAGGGATAGAGGGGCACAGGGACAGAGTGTAGACAGGGACTGGGGGTGGGGGGGTCACAGGGACAGAGTGTCCACAGGGACAGAGGACACAGGGATGGGGGAACACAGGGACTGGGGGACTGGTACAGGGACAGGGGGGCATAGGGAAACGGGATGTACAGGGATATAGGGACAAAGTGTCCACAGGAACAGGGTCACAGGAACAGGGATGCACAGGGACAGAGGGGCACAGGGACAGAGTGTACACAGGGACAGGGCGCTCAGGGACAGAGTATCCACAGGGTCAGGGGGCAGAGGGACAGAGTGTCCACAGGGACAGGGTCACAGGAACAGGGTCACAGGAACAGGGAGGCACAGGGCCAGAGGGGCACAGGGACAGAGTGTACACAGGGACAGGGCGCTCAGGGACAGAGTATCCACAGGGACAGGGGGCACAGGGACAGAGTGTACACAGGGACAGGGGGGCACAGGGACAGGGGGCACAGGGACAGAGTGTCCACAGGGACAGGGGGGGACAGGGGGGCACAGGGACAGAGTGTAGACAGGGATAGAGGGGCACAGGGACAGAGTGTAGACAGGGACTGGGGGTGGGGGGGTCACAGGGACAGAGTGTCCACAGGGACAGAGGACACAGGGATGGGGGAACACAGGGACTGGGGGACTGGTACAGGGACAGGGGGGCATAGGGAAACGGGATGTACAGGGATATAGGGACAAAGTGTCCACAGGAACAGGGTCACAGGAACAGGGATGCACAGGGACAGAGGGGCACAGGGACAGAGTGTACACAGGGACAGGGTGCTCAGGGACAGAGTATCCACAGGGACAGGGGGCACAGGGACAGAGTGTCCACAGGGACAGGGGGGCACAGGGACAGGGGGACACAGGGAGTGGGGGGGGCACAGGGACAGAGTGTCCACAGGGACAGGGGGCACAGTGACAGAGTGTAAACAGGGACAGGGGGGCACAGGGACAGGGGGCACAGGGACAGAGTGTCCACAGGGACAGGGGGGCACAGGGACAGGGGGCACAGGGACAGAGTGTCCACAGGGACAGGGGGGGACAGGGGGGCACAGGGACAGAGTGTCCACAGGAACAGGGAGGGACAGGGACAGAGTGTACAGAGGGACAGGGAGGAACAGGGACAAAGTGTCCACAGGAACAGGGAGGCACAGGGACAGAGTGTACACAGGGATAGAGGGGCACAGGGACAGAGTGTCCACAGGGATAGAGGGGCACAGGGACAGAGTGTAGACAGGGACTTGGGGGTGACGGGGGGGGGGTGGGCACAGGGACAGAGTGTCCACAGGGACAGAGGACACAGGGATGGGGGAACACAGGGACTGGGGGACTGGTACAGGGACAGGGGGGCATAGGGAAACGGGGTGTACAGGGATATAGGGACAGAGTGTCCACAGGAACAGGGTCACAGGAACAGGGTCACAGGAACAGGGATGCACAGGGACAGAGTGTACACAGGGACAGGGCGCTCAGGGACAGAGTATCCACAGGGACAGGGGGCACAGGGACAGAGTGTCCACAGGGACAGGGTCACAGGAACAGGGTCACAGGAACAGGGAGGCACAGGGTCAGAGGGGCACAGGGACAGAGTGTACACAGGGACAGGGCGCTCAGGGACAGAGTATCCACAGGGACAGGGGGCACAGGGACAGAGTGTCCACAGGGACAGGGGGCACAGTGACAGAGTGTACACAGGGACAGGGGGGCACAGGGACAGGGGGCACAGGGACAGAGTGTCCACAGGGACAGGGGAACATAGGGACAGAGTGTCCACAGGGATAGAGGGGCACAGGAACAGAGTGTCCACAGGGATAGAGGGGCACAGGGACAGAGTGTACACAGGGACTGGGGGAGGGGGGGGGGCACAGGGACAGAGTGTTCATAGGGATAGAGGGGCACAGGGACAGAGTGTACACAGGGACAGGGGGGCACAGGGACAGGAGGCACAGGCACAGAATGTCCACCGGGACAGGGGGGCACAGGGACAGAGTGTCTACAGAGACACAGGACACAGGGATGGGGGAACACAGGGACCGGGGGACTCGTACAGGGACAGGGGGGCATAGGGAAATGGGGTGTACAGGGATATAGGGACAGAGTGTCCACAGGGACAGGGGGCACAGGAACAGAGTGTACACAGGGACAGGGGGGCACAGGGACAGGGGGATACAGGGAGTGGGGGGGGGGGCACAGGGACAGAGTGTCCACAGGGACAGGGGGCACAGGGACAGAGTGTCCACAGGGACAGGGGGCACAGTGACAGAGTGTACACAGGGACAGGGGGGCACAGGGACAGGGGGCACAGGGACAGAGTGTCCACAGGGACAGGGGGACATAGGGACAGAGGGGCACAGGGACACAGTGTCCACAGGGACAGGGGGCACAGTGACAGAGTGTACACAGGGACAGAGGGGCACAGGGACAGGGAGGTACAGGAACAGAGTGTACACAGGGACAGTGGGGACATAGGGACAGAATGTCTACAGGGACAGAGTCACTGGGCAGGGAGGCACAGGAACAGGAAGGCACAGGGACAGAGTGTCCACAGGGACAGGGGGGCACAGGGACAGAGTGTACACAGGGATAGAGTGTACACAGGGACAGGGGGGCACAGGGGCAGAATGTCCACAGGGACAGGGGGGACAGGGACAGAGTGTCCACAGGGACAGGGGGGCACAGGGACAGAGTGTACACAGGGACAGGGGCACAGGGACAGAGTATCCACAGGGACAGGGGGACACAGGCACAGAGTGTCTACAGAGACAGAGGACACAGGGATGGGGAACACAGGGACCGGGGGTCTCGTACAGGGACAGGGGTGCATAGGGAAATGGGGTGTACAGGGATGTAGGGACAGAGTGTCCACAGGGACAGGGGGGCACAGGAACAGGGGGGCACAGGGTCAGGGGGAGGCATATGGACAGAGTGTCCACAGGAACAGGGTCACAAGAACAGGGTCACAGGAACAGGGAGGCACAGGGTCAGAGGGGCACAGGGACAGAATGTACACAGGGACAGGGCGCTCAGGGACAGAGTATCCACAGGGACAGGGGGCACAGGGACAGAGTGTCCACAGGGACAGGGGGGCACAGGGACAGAGTGTACACAGGGACAGGGGGCACAGTGACAGAGTGTACACAGGGACAGGGGGGCACAGGGACAGGGGGCACAGGGTCAGAGTGTCCACAGGGACAGGGGGACATAGGGACAGAGTATCTATAGGGACAGAGGGGCACAGGGACACAGTGTCCAAGGGACAGGGGGCACAGTGACAGAGTGTACACAGGGATAGAGTGTACACAGGGATAGAGTGTACACAGGGACAGAGTGTCCACAGGGACAGGGGGGCACAGGGACAGAGTGTCCACAGGGACAGGGGGGCACAGGGACAGAGTGTACACAGGGACAAGGGGCACAGGGACAGAGTGTCCACAGGGACAGGGGGGCACAGGGACAGAGTGCCAACAGGGACAATGGGGGCACAGTGACAGAGGGTCCACAGGGGCAGTGGGGCACAGCAACAGAGTGTACACAGGGACAGGGGGCACACAGACAGGGGGCACAGGGACAGAGTGTCCACAGGGACAGGGGGGCACAGGGACAGGGAGGCACAGGAACAGAGTGTACACAGGGACAGTGGGGACATAGGGACAGAATGTCTACAGGGACAGAGTCACAGGGCAGGGAGGCACAGGAACAGGGAGGCACAGGGACAGAGTGTCCACAGGGATAGAGTGTACACAGGGACAGAGTGTCCACAGGGACAGGGGGCACAGGAACAGAGTGTCCACAGGGACAGGGTGCAGAGGGACAGAGTGTCCACAGGGACAGGGGGACACAGGGACAGAGTGTCCACAGGGACAGGGGGGCACAGGGACAGAGTGTCCACAGGGACAGGGGGGCACAGGGACAGAGTGTACACAGGGACAAGGGGCACAGGGACAGAGTGTCCACAGGGACAGGGGGGCACAGGGACAGGGGGCACAGGGACAGAGTGTCCACTGGGACAGAGGGCACAGGGACAGGGGGCACAGGGACAGAATGTCCACAGGGACAGGGGGGTCAGGGACAGGGGGACACAGCGAGTGGTGGGGGGGGCACAGGGACAGAGTGTCCACAGGGACAGAGTGTTCACAGGGACAGGGGGCACAGGGACAGAGTGTCCACAGGAACAGGGAGGCACAGGGACAGGGGGACACAGGGAGTGGGCACAGGGACAGAGTGTCCACAGGGACAGAGTCACAGGGACAGGGGGGCACAGGGACAGAGTGTACACAGGGACAGGGGGCACAGGGACAGAGTGTACACAGGGACAGAGTGTCCACAGGGACAGGGGGGCACAGGGACAGAGTGTACACAGGGACAGGGGGGCACAGGGACAGGGGTACACAGGGAGTGGGGGGGGGGGGCACAGGGACAGAGTGTCCACAGGGACAGGGGGCACAGTGACAGAGTGTACACAGGGACAGGGGGGCACAGGGACAGGGGGCACAGTGACAGAGTGTCCACAGGGACAGGGGGACATAGGGACAGAGTATCTATAGGGACAGAGGGGCACAGGGACACAGTGTCCACAGGGACAGGGGGCACAGGGACAGAGTGTACACAGGGTCAGAGGGGCACAGGGATAGAGTGACCACAGGGACAGGGGTCACAGGGACAGAGTGTACACAGGGACAATGGGGGCACAGTGACAGAGGGAACACAGGGGCAGTGGGGCACAGCGACAGAGTGTACACAGCGACAGGGGGCACAGGGACAGGGGGCACACGGACAGGGGGCACAGGGACAGAGTGTCCACAGGGACAGGGGGACATAGAGACAGAGTATCTATAGGGAAAGAGGGGCACAGGGACAGAGTGTCCACAGGAACGGGGGCACAGGGACACAGTGTACACAGGGACAGTGGGGACATAGGGACAGAATGTCTACAGGGACAGAGTCACAGGGCAGGGAGGCACAGGAACAGGGAGGCACAGGGACAGAGTGTCCACAGGGACAGGGGGGCACAGGGACAGAGTGTACACAGGGATGGAGTGTACACAGGGACAGGGGGGCACAGGGACAGAGTGTCCAAAGGGACAGGGGGCACAGGAACAGAGTGTCCACAGGGACAGGGTGCAGAGGGACAGAGTGTCCACAGGGACAGAGGGGCACAGGGACGGGGGCACAGGGACAGAGTGTTCACAGGGACAGGGGGCACAGGGACAGAGTGTCCATAGGCACAGGGGGCACAGGGACAGGGGGACACAGGGAGTGGGCACAGGGACAGAGTGTCCACAGGGACAGGGGGCACAGGGACAGGGGGCACAGGGACAGAATGTCCACAGGGACAGGGGGCACAGGGACAGGGGGGCACAGGGACAGGGGGACACAGGGAGTGGGCACAGGGACAGAGTGTCCACAGGGACAGAGTCACAGGGACAGGGAGGCACAGGAATAGGGAGGCACAGGGACAGAGTGTCCACAGGGACAGGGGGCACAGGGACAGAGTGTCCACAGGGACAGGGGGGCACAGGGACAGAGTGTACAGAGGGACAGGGGGGCACAGGGGACACAGGGAGTGGGGGGGGGCACAGGGACAGAGTGTCCACAGGGACAGGGGCACAGTGACAGAGTGTACACAGGGACAGGGGGACATAGGGACAGAGTATCTATCGGGACAGAGGGGCACAGGGACAGAGTGTCCACAGGGACAGGGGGCACAGTGACAGAGTGTACACAGGGACAGAGGGGCACAGGGATAGAGTGACCACAGGGACAGGGGGCACAGGGACGGAGTGTCCACAGGGACAGGGGGACACAGGGACAGAGTGTACACAGGGACAGGGGGACACAGGGACAGAGTGTACACAGGGACAGGGGGGCAAACGGACAGAGTGTCCACAGGGACAGGGGGCACAGGGACAGAGTGCACACAGGGACAATGGGGGCACAGTGACAGAGGGTCCACAGGGGCAGTGGGGCACAGCGACAGAGTGTACACAGGGACAGGGGGCACAGGGATAGGGGGCACACGGACAGGGGGCACAGGGACAGAGTATCTATAGGGACAGAGGGGCACAGGGACAGAGTGTCCACAGGAACGGGGGCACAGGGACAGAGTGTACACAGGGACAGGGGGGCACAGGGACAGGGAGGCACAGGGACAGAGTGTCCACAGGGACAGGGGGACATAGAGACAGAGTATCTATAGGGACAGAGGGGCACAGGGATAGAGTGTACACAGGGACAGGGGGCACAGTGACAGAGGGTCCACAGGGGCAGTGGGGCACAGCGACAGAGTGTACACAGGGACAGGGGGCACAGGGACAGGGGGCACACGGACAGAATGTCCACAGGGACAGGGGGGTCAGGGACAGGGGGACACAGCGAGTGGTGGGGGGGGCACAGGGACAGAGTGTCTACAGGGACAGAGTGTTCACAGGGACAGGGGGCACAGGGACAGGGGCACAGGGACAGAGTGTCCACAGGCACAGGGGGCACAGGGACAGGGGGACACAGGGAGTGGGCACAGGGACAGAGTGTCCACAGGGACAGAGTCACAGGGACAGGGAGGCACAGGAATAGGGAGGCACAGGGACAGAGTGTACACAGGGACAGGGGGCACAGGGATAGAGTGTACACAGGGACAGGGGGCACAGGGATAGAGTGTCCACAGGGACAGGGGGACCAGGGATAGAGTGTCCACAGGGACAGGGCGCAGAGGGACAGAGTGTCCACAGGGACAGGGGGGCACAGGGACAGAGTGTCCACAGGGACAGGGAGGCACAGGGACAGAGTGTACACAGGGATAGAGGGGCACAGGGACAGAGTGTAGACAGGGACTGGGGGGGGGGGCACAGGGACAGGGGGACACAGGGAGTGGGGGGAGCACAGGGACAGAGTGTCCACAGGGACAGGGGGACACAGGGAGTGGGGGGAGCACAGGGACAGAGTGTCCACAGGGACAGGGGGCACAGGGACAGAGGGGCACAGGGACAGAATGTCTAAAGGGACAGAGTCACAGGGACAGGGAGGCACAGGAACAGGGGGGCACAGAGACAGAGTGTCCACAGGGTCAGAGGGGCACAGGGACAGAGTGTACACAGGGACAGGGGGGCACAGGGACAGAGTGTACACAGGGACAGGGGGACACAGGGACAGAGTGTCCACAGGGACAGAGTGTACACAGGGACTGGGGAAGGGGGGGGGGCACAGGGACAGAGTGTCCACAGGGACAGGAGGCACAGGCACAGAATGTCCATCGGGACAGGGGGACACTGGGACAGAGTGTCTACAGAGACAGAGGACACAGGGATGGGGGAACATAGGGACCGGGGGACTCGTACAGGGACAGGGGGACATAGGGAAATGGGGTGTACAGGGATGTAGGGACAGAGTGTCCACAGGGACAGGGGGGCACAGGAACAGGGTGGCACAGGGTCAGGGGGAGGCATATGGACAGAGTGTCCACAGGAACAGGGTCACAAGAACAGGGAGGCACAGGGTCAGAGGGGAACAGGGACAGAGTATCCACAGGGACAGGGGGCACAGGGACAGAGTGTCCACAGGGACAGAGGGGCACAGGGACAGGGGGCACAGGGACAGGGGGCACAGGGACAGAGTGTCCACAGGGACAGGGGGACATAGAGACAGAGTATCTATAGGGACAGAGGGGCACAGGGACAGAGTGTCCACAGGAACGGGGGCACAGGGACAGAGTGTACACAGGGACAGTGGGGACATAGGGACAGAATGTCTACAGGGACAGAGTCACAGGGCAGGGAGGCACAGGAACAGGGAGGCACAGGGACAGAGTGTCCACAGGGTCAGGGGGGCACAGGGACAGACTGTACACAGGGACAGGGGGACACAGGGACAGGGGGCACAGGGACAGAGTGTCCACTGGGACAGAGGGCACAGGGACAGGGGGCACAGGGACAGAATGTCCACAGGGACAGGGGGGTCAGGGACAGGGGGACACAGCGAGTGGTGGGGTGAGCACAGGGACAGAGTGTCCACAGGGACAGAGTGTTCACAGGGACAGGGGGCACAGGGACAGGGGGCACAGGGACAGAGTGTCCACAGGGACAGGGGGGCACAGGGACAGAGTGTCCACAGGGACAGGGGGGCACAGGGACAGAGTGTACACAGGGACAGGGGGCACAGGGACAGGGGGGCACAGGGACAGGGGGGCACAGGGACAGGGGGCACAGGGACAGAGTGTCCACTGAGACAGGGGGCACAGGGACAGGGGGCACAGGGACAGAATGTCCACAGGGACAGGGGGGCACAGGGACAGAGTGTCCAAAGGGACAGGGGGCACAGGAACAGAGTGTCCACAGGGACAGGGTGCAGAGGGACAGAGTGTCCACAGGGACAGAGGGGCACAGGGACGGGGGCACAGGGACAGAGTGTTCACAGGGACAGGGGGCACAGGGACAGAGTGTCCATAGGCACAGGGGGCACAGGGACAGGGGGACACAGGGAGTGGGCACAGGGACAGAGTGTCCACAGGGACAGGGGGCACAGGGACAGGGGGCACAGGGACAGAATGTCCACAGGGACAGGGGGCACAGGGACAGGGGGGCACAGGGACAGGGGGACACAGGGAGTGGGCACAGGGACAGAGTGTCCACAGGGACAGAGTCACAGGGACAGGGAGGCACAGGAATAGGGAGGCACAGGGACAGAGTGTCCACAGGGACAGGGGGCACAGGGACAGAGTGTCCACAGGGACAGGGGGGCACAGGGACAGAGTGTACAGAGGGACAGGGGGGCACAGGGGACACAGGGAGTGGGGGGGGGCACAGGGACAGAGTGTCCACAGGGACAGGGGCACAGTGACAGAGTGTACACAGGGACAGGGGGACATAGGGACAGAGTATCTATAGGGACAGAGGGGCACAGGGACAGAGTGTCCACAGGGACAGGGGGCACAGTGACAGAGTGTACACAGGGACAGAGGGGCACAGGGATAGAGTGACCACAGGGACAGGGGGCACAGGGACGGAGTGTCCACAGGGACAGGGGGACACAGGGACAGAGTGTACACAGGGACAGGGGGACACAGGGACAGAGTGTACACAGGGACAGGGGGGCAAACGGACAGAGTGTCCACAGGGACAGGGGGGCACAGGGACAGAGTGCACACAGGGACAATGGGGGCACAGTGACAGAGGGTCCACAGGGGCAGTGGGGCACAGCGACAGAGTGTACACAGGGACAGGGGGCACAGGGATAGGGGGCACACGGACAGGGGCACAGGGACAGAGTATCTATAGGGACAGAGGGGCACAGGGACAGAGTGTCCACAGGAACGGGGGCACAGGGACAGAGTGTACACAGGGACAGGGGGGCACAGGGACAGGGAGGCACAGGGACAGAGTGTCCACAGGGACAGGGGGACATAGAGACAGAGTATCTATAGGGACAGAGGGGCACAGGGATAGAGTGTACACAGGGACAGGGGGCACAGTGACAGAGGGTCCACAGGGGCAGTGGGGCACAGCGACAGAGTGTACACAGGGACAGGGGGCACAGGGACAGGGGGCACACGGACAGAATGTCCACAGGGACAGGGGGGTCAGGGACAGGGGGACACAGCGAGTGGTGGGGGGGGCACAGGGACAGAGTGTCTACAGGGACAGAGTGTTCACAGGGACAGGGGGCACAGGGACAGGGGCACAGGGACAGAGTGTCCACAGGCACAGGGGGCACAGGGACAGGGGGACACAGGGAGTGGGCACAGGGACAGAGTGTCCACAGGGACAGAGTCACAGGGACAGGGAGGCACAGGAATAGGGAGGCACAGGGACAGAGTGTACACAGGGACAGGGGGCACAGGGATAGAGTGTACACAGGGACAGGGGGCACAGGGATAGAGTGTCCACAGGGACAGGGGGACCAGGGATAGAGTGTCCACAGGGACAGGGCGCAGAGGGACAGAGTGTCCACAGGGACAGGGGGGCACAGGGACAGAGTGTCCACAGGGACAGGGAGGCACAGGGACAGAGTGTACACAGGGATAGAGGGGCACAGGGACAGAGTGTAGACAGGGACTGGGGGGGGGGGCACAGGGACAGGGGGACACAGGGAGTGGGGGGAGCACAGGGACAGAGTGTCCACAGGGACAGGGGGACACAGGGAGTGGGGGGAGCACAGGGACAGAGTGTCCACAGGGACAGGGGGCACAGGGACAGAGGGGCACAGGGACAGAATGTCTAAAGGGACAGAGTCACAGGGACAGGGAGGCACAGGAACAGGGGGGCACAGAGACAGAGTGTCCACAGGGTCAGAGGGGCACAGGGACAGAGTGTACACAGGGACAGGGGGGCACAGGGACAGAGTGTACACAGGGACAGGGGGACACAGGGACAGAGTGTCCACAGGGACAGAGTGTACACAGGGACTGGGGAAGGGGGGGGGGCACAGGGACAGAGTGTCCACAGGGACAGGAGGCACAGGCACAGAATGTCCATCGGGACAGGGGGACACTGGGACAGAGTGTCTACAGAGACAGAGGACACAGGGATGGGGGAACATAGGGACCGGGGGACTCGTACAGGGACAGGGGGACATAGGGAAATGGGGTGTACAGGGATGTAGGGACAGAGTGTCCACAGGGACAGGGGGGCACAGGAACAGGGTGGCACAGGGTCAGGGGGAGGCATATGGACAGAGTGTCCACAGGAACAGGGTCACAAGAACAGGGAGGCACAGGGTCAGAGGGGAACAGGGACAGAGTATCCACAGGGACAGGGGGCACAGGGACAGAGTGTCCACAGGGACAGAGGGGCACAGGGACAGGGGGCACAGGGACAGGGGGCACAGGGACAGAGTGTCCACAGGGACAGGGGGACATAGAGACAGAGTATCTATAGGGACAGAGGGGCACAGGGACAGAGTGTCCACAGGAACGGGGGCACAGGGACAGAGTGTACACAGGGACAGTGGGGACATAGGGACAGAATGTCTACAGGGACAGAGTCACAGGGCAGGGAGGCACAGGAACAGGGAGGCACAGGGACAGAGTGTCCACAGGGTCAGGGGGGCACAGGGACAGACTGTACACAGGGACAGGGGGACACAGGGACAGGGGGCACAGGGACAGAGTGTCCACTGGGACAGAGGGCACAGGGACAGGGGGCACAGGGACAGAATGTCCACAGGGACAGGGGGGTCAGGGACAGGGGGACACAGCGAGTGGTGGGGTGAGCACAGGGACAGAGTGTCCACAGGGACAGAGTGTTCACAGGGACAGGGGGCACAGGGACAGGGGCACAGGGACAGAGTGTCCACAGGGACAGGGGGGCACAGGGACAGAGTGTACACAGGGACAGGGGGCACAGGGACAGGGGGGCACAGGGACAGGGGGGCACAGGGACAGGGGGCACAGGGACAGAGTGTCCACTGAGACAGGGGGCACAGGGACAGGGGGCACAGGGACAGAATGTCCACAGGGACAGGGGGGTCAGGGACAGTGGGACACAGCGAGTGGTGGGGGGGTGCACAGGGACAGACCATCCACAGGGACAGAGTGTTCACAGGGACAGGGGGCACAGGGACAGAGTGTCCACAGGCACAGGGGGCACAGGGACAGGGGGACACAGGGAGTGGGCACAGGGACAGAGTGTCCACAGGGACAGAGTGTACACAGGGACAGGGGGCACAGGGATAGAGTGTCCACAGGGACGGGGGGCACAGGGATAGAGTGTCCACAGGGACTGGGCGCAGAGTGTCCACAGGGACAGGGGGGACAAAGGGACAAAGTGTCCACAGGGACAGGGGGGCACAGGGACAGAGTGTCCACAGGGACAGGGGGGCACAGGACAGAGTGTCCACTGGGACAGGGGGCACAGGGACAGGGGGCACAGGGACAGAATGTCCACAGGGACAGGGGGGTCAGGGACAGGGGGACACAGCGAGTGGTGGGGGGGGGGAAAGGGACAGAGTGTCCACAGGGACAGAGTGTTCACAGGGACAGGGGGCACAGGGACAGAGTGTCCACAGGCACAGGGGGCACAGGGACAGGGGGACACAGGGAGTGGGCGCAGGGACAAAGTGTCCACAGGGACAGTGGGGGGCACAGGGCCAGAGTGTCCACAGGGACAGGGGGGCACAGGGACAGAGTGTCCACAGGAACAGGGAGGAACAGGGACAGAGTGTCCACAGGAACAGGGATGCACAGGGACAGAGTGTACACAGGGATAGAGGGGCACAGGGACAGAGTGTAGACAGGGACTGGGGGGCGGGGGCACAGGGACAGAGTGTCCACAGGGACAGAGGACACAGGGATGGGGGAACACAGGGACTGGGGGACTGGTACAGGGACAGGGGGGCATAGGGACAGAGTGTGCACAGGGACAGGGGGGCACAGGGACAGGGGGGCACAGGGACAGGGGGCACAGGGACAGAGTGTCCACTGGGACAGGGGGCACAGGGACAGGGGGCACAGGGACAGAATGTCCACAGGGACAGGGGAGTCAGGGACAGGGGGACACAGCGAGTGGTGGGGGGGTGCACAGGGACAGACCATCCACAGGGACAGAGTGTTCACAGGGACAGGGGGCACAGGGACAGAGTGTCCACAGGCACAGGGGGCACAGGGACAGGGGGACACAGGGAGTGGGCACAGGGACAGAGTGTCCACAGGGACAGAGTGTACACAGGGACAGGGGGCACAGGGATAGAGTGTCCACAGGGACAGGGGGCACAGGGATAGAGTGTCCACAGGGACTGGGCGCAGAGTGTCCACAGGGACAGGGGGGACAAAGGGACAGAGTGTCCACAGGGACAGGGGGGACAAAGGGACAGAGTGTCCACAGGGACAGGGGGGCACAGGGACAGAGTGTCCACAGGGACAGGGGGGCACAGGACAGAGTGTCCACTGGGACAGGGGGCACAGGGACAGGGGGCACAGGGACAGAATGTCCACAGGGACAGGGGGGTCAGGGACAGGGGGACACAGCGAGTGGTGGCGGGGGGGGGGGGGGGAGGGACAGAGTGTCCACAGGGACAGAGTGTTCACAGGGACAGGGGGCACAGGGACAGAGTGTCCACAGGCACAGGGGGCACAGGGACAGGGGGACACCGGGAGTGGGCACAGGGACAAAGTGTCCACAGGGACAGTGGGGGGCACAGGGCCAGAGTGTCCACAGGGACAGGGGGGCACAGGGACAGAGTGTCCACAGGAACAGGGAGGAACAGGGACAGAGTGTCCACAGGAACAGGGAGGCACAGGGACAGAGTGTACACAGGGATAGAGGGGCACAGGGACAGAGTGTAGACAGGGACTGGGGGGCGGGGGCACAGGGACAGAGTGTCCACAGGGACAGAGGACACAGGGATGGGGGAACACAGGGACTGGGGGACTGGTACAGGGACAGGGGGGCATAGAGACAGAGTATCTATAGGGAGAGAGGGGCACAGGGACAGAGTGTCCACAGGAACGGGGGCACAGGGACAGAGTGTACACAGGGACAGTGGGGACATAGGGACAGAATGTCTACAGGGACAGAGTCACAGGGCAGGGAGGCACAGGAACAGGGAGGCACAGGGATAGAGTGTACACAGGGACAGGGGGGCACAGGAACAGAGTGTCCACAGGGACAGGGCGCAGAGGGACAGAGTGTCCACAGGGACAGGGCGCAGAGGGACAGAGTGTCCACAGGGAAAGGGGGGCACAGGGACAGAGTGTCCACAGGGACAGGGGGGTCAGTGACAGGGGTCACAGCGAGTGGTGGTGGGGGGCACAGGGACAGAGTGTCCACAGGGACAGGGTGCAGAGGGACAGAGTGTCCACAGGGAAAGGGGGGCACAGGGACAGAGTGTCCACAGGGACAGGGGGGTCAGTGACAGGGGTCACAGCGAGTGGTGGTGGGGGGCACAGGGACAGAGTGTCCACAGGGACAGAGTATTCACAGGGACAGGGGGCACAGGGACAGGGGGACACAGGGAGTGGGCACAGGGACAGAGTGTCCACAGGGACCCGGGGCACAGGGACAGAGTGTCCACTGGGACAGGGGGCACAGGGACAGAGTGTCCACTGCGACAGGGGGCATAGGGACAGAGTGTCCACAGGGACAGAGTCACAGGGACAGGGAGGCACAGGAACAGGGGGGCACAGGGACAGAGTGTTCACAGGGTCAGAGGGGCACAGGGGTAGTGTGTCCACAGGGACGGGGGCACAGGGACAGATTGTCCACAGGGACAGGGGGGCACAGGGACAGAGTGTACACAGGGACAGGGGGACACACGGACAGAGTGTCCACAGGGATAGAGGGGCACAGGAACAGAGTGTAGACAGGGAATGGGGGGGGGCACAGGGACAGAGTGTCCACAGGGACAGAGGACACAGGGATGGGGGAACACAGGGACTGGGGGACTGGTACAGGGACAGGGGGGCATAGAGACAGAGTATCTATAGGGACAGAGGGGCACAGGGACAGAGTGTAGACAGGGCCTGGGGGGGGGGGGGGGGGCACAGGGACAGAGTGTCCACAGGGACAGGGGGCACAGTGACAGAGTGTACACAGGGACAGGGGGGCACAGGGACAGGGGGCACAGGGACAGAGTGTCCACAGGGACAGGGGGACATAGGGACAGAGTATCTATAGGGACAGAGGGGCACAGGGACAGAATGTCTACAGGGACAGAGTCACAGGGACAGGGAGGCACAGGAACAGGGGGGCACAGGGACAGAGTGTTCACAGGGTCAGAGGGGCACAGGGATAGTGTGTCCACAGGGACGGGGGCACAGGGACAGAGTGTCCACAGGGACAGGGGGCACAGGGATAGAGTGTCCACAGGGACAGGGCGCAGAGGAACAGAGTGTCCACAGGGACAGGGGTGCACAGGGACAGAGTGTCCACAGGGACAGGGAGGCACAGGGACAGAGTGTACACAGGGACAGGGGGACACAGGGACAAAGTGTCCACAGGGACAGGGGGGCACAGGGACAGAGTGTACACAGGGACAGGGGGGCACAGGGACAGAGTGTCCACTGGGACAGGGGGCACAGGGACAGAGTGTCCACTGCGACAGGGGGCATAGGGACAGAGTGTCCACAGGGACAGAGTCACAGGGACAGGGAGGCACAGGAACAGGGGGGCACAGGGACAGAGTGTTCACAGGGTCAGAGGGGCACAGGGGTAGTGTGTCCACAGGGACGGGGGCACAGGGACAGATTGTCCACAGGGACAGGGGGGCACAGGGACAGAGTGTACACAGGGACAGGGGGACACACGGACAGAGTGTCCACAGGGATAGAGGGGCACAGGAACAGAGTGTAGACAGGGAATGGGGGGGGGCACAGGGACAGAGTGTCCACAGGGACAGAGGACACAGGGATGGGGGAACACAGGGACTGGGGGACTGGTACAGGGACAGGGGGGCATAGAGACAGAGTATCTATAGGGACAGAGGGGCACAGGGACAGAGTGTAGACAGGGCCTGGGGGGGGGGCACAGGGACAGAGTGTCCACAGGGACAGGGGGCACAGTGACAGAGTGTACACAGGGACAGGGGGGCACAGGGACAGGGGGCACAGGGACAGAGTGTCCACAGGGACAGGGGGACATAGGGACAGAGTATCTATAGGGACAGAGGGGCACAGGGACAGAATGTCTACAGGGACAGAGTCACAGGGACAGGGAGGCACAGGAACAGGGGGGCACAGGGACAGAGTGTTCACAGGGTCAGAGGGGCACAGGGATAGTGTGTCCACAGGGACGGGGGCACAGGGGTAGTGTGTCCACAGGGACGGGGGCACAGGGACAGATTGTCCACAGGGACAGGGGGGCACAGGGACAGAGTGTACACAGGGACAGGGGGACACAAGGAGTGGGGGGGGGCACAGGGACAGAGTGTCCACAGGGACAGGGGGCACAGTGACAGAGTGTACACAGGGACATGGGGGCACAGGGACAGGGGGCACAGGGACAGAGTGTCCACAGGGACAGGGGGACATAGGGACAGAGTATCTATAGGGACAGAGGGGCACAGGGACAGAATGTCTACAGGGACAGAGTCACAGGGACAGGGAGGCACAGGAACAGGGGGGCACAGGGACAGAGTGTTCACAGGGTCAGAGGGGCACAGGGATAGTGTGTCCACAGGGACGGGGGCACAGGGACAGAGTGTCCACAGGGACAGAGGGGCACAGGGACAGAGTGTACACAGGGTCAGGGGGACACAGGGACAGAGTGTCCACAGGGACAGGGGGGCACAGGGACAGTGTGTCCACAGGGACAGGGCGCTCAGGGACAGAGTATCCACAGGGACAGGGGGCACAGGGACAGAGTGTCCACAGGGACAGGGGGGCACAGGAACAGAGTGTCCACAGGGACAGGGGGGCACAGGGACAGAGTGTACACAGGGACAGGGGGACACAAGGAGTGGGGGGGGCACAGGGACAGAGTGTCCACAGGGACAGGGGGCACAGGGACAGATTGTCCACAGGGACAGGGGGACATAGGGACAGAGTATCTATAGGGACAGAGGGGCACAGGGACAGAATGTCTACAGGGACAGAGTCACAGGGACAGGGAGGCACAGGAACAGAGGGGCACAGGGACAGAGTGTTCACAGGGTCAGAGGGGCACAGGGATAGTGTGTCCACAGGGACGGGGGCACAGGGACAGAGTGTCCACAGGGACAGGGGGGCACAGGGACAGAGTGTACACAGGGACAGGGGGACACAGGGACAGAGTGTCCACAGGGATAGAGGGGCACAGGAACAGAGTGTAGACAGGGAATGGCGGGGGGGGGGCACAGGGACAGAGTGTCCACAGGGACAGAGGACACAGGGATGGGGGAACACAGGGACTGGGGGACTGGTACAGGGACAGGGGGGCATAGAGACAGAGTATCTATAGGGACAGAGGGGCACAGGGACAGAGTGTACACAGGGACAGTGGGGACATAGGGACAGAATGACTACAGGGACAGAGTCACAGGGCAGGGAGGCACAGGAACAGGGAGGCACAGGGACAGAGTGTCCATAGGGACAGGGGGGCACAGGGACAGGGGGACACAGGGAGTGGGGGGGGGCACAGGGACAGAGTGTCCACAGGGATAGGGGGCACAGTGACAGAGTGTACACAGGGACAGGGGGGCACAGGGACAGGGGGCACAGGGACAGAGTGTCCACAGGGACAGGGGGACATAGGGACAGAGTATCTATAGGGACAGAGGGGCACAGGGACAGAATGTCTACAGGGACAGAGTCACAGGGACAGGGAGGCACAGGAACAGGGGGGCACAGGGACAGAGGGTATACAGGGTCAGAGGGGCACAGGAACAGGGGGGCACAGGGTCAGAGGGTACACAGGGACAGGGGGGCACAGGGTCAGGGGGAGGCATATGGACAGAGTGTCCACAGGAACAGGGTCACAGGAACAGGGTCACAGGAACCGGGAGGCACGGGGTCAGAGGGGCACAGGGACAGAGTGTACACAGGGACAGGGCGCTCAGGGACAGAGTATCCACAGGGACAGGGGGCACAGGGACAGGGCGCTCAGGGACAGAGTGTCCACAGGGACAGGGTCACAGGAATAGGGTCACAGGAACAGGGAGCCACAGGGTCAGAGGGGCACAGGGACAGAGTGTACACAGGGATAGAGTGTACACAGGGACAGGGGGGCACAGGGACAGAGTGTCCACAGGGACAGGGGGGCACAGGGACAGGGGGCACAGGGACAGAGTGTCCACAGGGACAGGGGGCACAGTGACAGAGGGTCCACAGGTGCAGTGGGGCACAGCGACTGAGTGTACACAGGGACAGGGGGCACAGGGACAGAGTGTCCACAGGTACAGGGGGACATAGAGACAGAGTATCTATAGGGACAGAGGGGCACAGGGACAGAGTGTCCACAGGAACGGGGGCACAGGGACAGAGTGTACACAGGGACAGTGGGGACATAGGGACAGAATGTCTACAGGGACAGAGTCACAAGGCAGGGAGGCACAGTAACAGGGAGGCACAGGGACAGAGTGTCCACAGGGACAGGGGGGCACGGGGACAGAGTGTACACAGGGATAGAGTGTACACAGGGACAGGGGGGCACAGGGACAGAGTGTCCACAGGGACAGGGAGGCACAGGGACAGAGTGTACAGAGGGACAGGGATGAACGGGACAAAGTGTCCACAGGAACAGGGAGGCACAGGGACAGAGTGTACACAGGGATAGAGGGGCACAGGGACAGAGTGTAGACAGGGACTTGGGGGGGGGGGGGGGGGGGGGGGGGCGGGGACAGGGACAGGGTGTCCACAGGGACAGAGGACACAGGGATGGGGGAACACAGGGACTGCTGGACTGGTACAGGGACAGGGGGGCATAGGGAAACGGGGTGTACAGGGATATAGGGACAGAGTGTCCACAGGAACAGGGTCACAGGAACAGGGTCACAGGAACAGGGATGCACAGGGACAGAGGGGCACAGGGACAGAGTGTACACAGGGACAGGGCGCTCAGGGACAGAGTGTACACAGGGACAGGGGGGCACAGGGACAGGGGTACACAGTGACAGTGGGGACATAGGGACAGAGTATCTATAGGAACAGGGGGGCACAGGGACAGAGTGTACACTGGGTCAGAGGGGCACAGGGATAGAGTGTCCACAGGGACAGGCGGGCACAGGGACGGAGTGTACACAGGGATAGAGGGGCACAGGGACAGAGTGTTCATAGGGACAGGAGGCACAGGGACAGAGTGTACACAGGGACAGAGTGTTCATAGGGACAGGAGGCACAGGGACAGAGTGTCCACAGGGACAGGGGGGCACAAGCAGAGAGTGTCTACAGAGACAGAGGACACAGGGATGGGGGAACACAGGGACCGGGGGACTCGTACAGGGACAGGGGGGCATAGGGAAACGGGGTGTACAGGGATATAGGGACAGAGTGTACACAGGGTCAGGGGGACACAGGGACAGAGTGTCCACAGGGACAGGGGGGCACAGGGACAGTGTGTCCACAGGGACAGGGCGCTCAGGGACAGAGTATCCACAGGGACAGGGGGCACAGGGACAGAGTGTCCACAGGGACAGGGGGGCACAGGAACAGAGTGTCCACAGGGACAGGGGGGCACAGGGACAGAGTGTACACAGGGACAGGGGGACACAAGGAGTGGGGGGGGCACAGGGACAGAGTGTCCACAGGGACAGGGGGCACAGGGACAGATTGTCCACAGGGACAGGGGGACATAGGGACAGAGTATCTATAGGGACAGAGGGGCACAGGGACAGAATGTCTACAGGGACAGAGTCACAGGGACAGGGAGGCACAGGAACAGAGGGGCACAGGGACAGAGTGTTCACAGGGTCAGAGGGGCACAGGGATAGTGTGTCCACAGGGACGGGGGCACAGGGACAGAGTGTCCACAGGGACAGGGGGGCACAGGGACAGAGTGTACACAGGGACAGGGGGACACAGGGACAGAGTGTCCACAGGGATAGAGGGGCACAGGAACAGAGTGTAGACAGGGAATGGCGGGGGGGGGGGGCACAGGGACAGAGTGTCCACAGGGACAGAGGACACAGGGATGGGGGAACACAGGGACTGGGGGACTGGTACAGGGACAGGGGGGCATAGAGACAGAGTATCTATAGGGACAGAGGGGCACAGGGACAGAGTGTACACAGGGACAGTGGGGACATAGGGACAGAATGACTACAGGGACAGAGTCACAGGGCAGGGAGGCACAGGAACAGGGAGGCACAGGGACAGAGTGTCCATAGGGACAGGGGGGCACAGGGACAGGGGGACACAGGGAGTGGGGGGGGGCACAGGGACAGAGTGTCCACAGGGATAGGGGGCACAGTGACAGAGTGTACACAGGGACAGGGGGGCACAGGGACAGGGGGCACAGGGACAGAGTGTCCACAGGGACAGGGGGACATAGGGACAGAGTATCTATAGGGACAGAGGGGCACAGGGACAGAATGTCTACAGGGACAGAGTCACAGGGACAGGGAGGCACAGGAACAGGGGGGCACAGGGACAGAGGGTATACAGGGTCAGAGGGGCACAGGAACAGGGGGGCACAGGGTCAGAGGGTACACAGGGACAGGGGGGCACAGGGTCAGGGGGAGGCATATGGACAGAGTGTCCACAGGAACAGGGTCACAGGAACAGGGTCACAGGAACAGGGAGCCACAGGGTCAGAGGGGCACAGGGACAGAGTGTACACAGGGATAGAGTGTACACAGGGACAGGGGGGCACAGGGACAGAGTGTCCACAGGGACAGGGGGGCACAGGGACAGGGGGCACAGGGACAGAGTGTCCACAGGGACAGGGGGCACAGTGACAGAGGGTCCACAGGTGCAGTGGGGCACAGCGACTGAGTGTACACAGGGACAGGGGGCACAGGGACAGAGTGTCCACAGGTACAGGGGGACATAGAGACAGAGTATCTATAGGGACAGAGGGGCACAGGGACAGAGTGTCCACAGGAACGGGGGCACAGGGACAGAGTGTACACAGGGACAGTGGGGACATAGGGACAGAATGTCTACAGGGACAGAGTCACAAGGCAGGGAGGCACAGTAACAGGGAGGCACAGGGACAGAGTGTCCACAGGGACAGGGGGGCACGGGGACAGAGTGTACACAGGGATAGAGTGTACACAGGGACAGGGGGGCACAGGGACAGAGTGTCCACAGGGACAGGGAGGCACAGGGACAGAGTGTACAGAGGGACAGGGATGAACGGGACAAAGTGTCCACAGGAACAGGGAGGCACAGGGACAGAGTGTACACAGGGATAGAGGGGCACAGGGACAGAGTGTAGACAGGGACTTGGGGGGGGGGGGGGGGGGGGGGGGGGGGCGGGGACAGGGACAGGGTGTCCACAGGGACAGAGGACACAGGGATGGGGGAACACAGGGACTGCTGGACTGGTACAGGGACAGGGGGGCATAGGGAAACGGGGTGTACAGGGATATAGGGACAGAGTGTCCACAGGAACAGGGTCACAGGAACAGGGTCACAGGAACAGGGATGCACAGGGACAGAGGGGCACAGGGACAGAGTGTACACAGGGACAGGGCGCTCAGGGACAGAGTGTACACAGGGACAGGGGGGCACAGGGACAGGGGTACACAGTGACAGTGGGGACATAGGGACAGAGTATCTATAGGAACAGGGGGGCACAGGGACAGAGTGTACACTGGGTCAGAGGGGCACAGGGATAGAGTGTCCACAGGGACAGGCGGGCACAGGGACGGAGTGTACACAGGGATAGAGGGGCACAGGGACAGAGTGTTCATAGGGACAGGAGGCACAGGGACAGAGTGTACACAGGGACAGAGTGTTCATAGGGACAGGAGGCACAGGGACAGAGTGTCCACAGGGACAGGGGGGCACAAGCAGAGAGTGTCTACAGAGACAGAGGACACAGGGATGGGGGAACACAGGGACCGGGGGACTCGTACAGGGACAGGGGGGCATAGGGAAACGGGGTGTACAGGGATATAGGGACAGAGTGTCCACAGGGACAGGGGGGCACAGGAACAGGGGGGCACAGGGTCAGGGGGAGGCATATGGACAGAGTGTCCACAGGAACAGGGTCACAGGAACAGGGTCACAGGAACCGGGAGGCACAGGGTCAGAGGGGCACAGGGACAGAGTGTACACAGGGACAGGGCGCTCAGGGACAGAGTATCCACAGGGACAGGGGGCACAGGGACAGAGTGTCCACAGGGACAGGGGGGCACAAGGACAGAGTGTACACAGGGACAGGGGGGCACAGGGACAGGGGGACACAGGGACAGGGGGCACAGTGACAGAGTGTACACAGGGACAGGGGGGCACAGGGACAGGGGGCACAGGGACAGAGTGTCCACAGGGATAGGGGGACATAGGGACAGAGTATCTATAGGGACAGAGGGGCACAGGGACAGAGTGTCCACAGGGACAGGGGGCACAGTGACAGGGAGGCACAGGAACAGAGTGTACACAGGGACAGTGGGGACATAGGGACAGAATGTCTACAGGGACAGAGTCACAGGGACAGGGAGGCACAGGGACAGAGGGGCACAGGGACAGAGTGTACACAGGGACAGGGGGGCAAACGGACAGAGTGTCCACAGGGACAGGGGGGCACAGGGACAGGGGGACATAGAGACAGAGTATCTATAGGGACAGAGGGCACAGGGGGCACAGGGACAGAGTGTCCACAGGGATAGGGGGACATAGGGACAGAGTATCTATAGGGACAGAGGGGCACAGGGACAGAGTGTCCACAGGAACGGGGGCACAGGGACAGAGTGTACACAGGGACAGTGGGGACATAGGGACAGAATGTCTACAGGGACAGAGTCACAGGGCAGGGAGGCACAGGGTCAGGGAGGCACAGAGACAGAGTGTCCACAGAGACAGGGGGGCACAGGGACAGAGTGTACACAGGGATAGAGTGGACACAGGGACAGGGGGGCACAGGGACAGAGTGTACACAGGAACGTAGGGCACAGGAACAGGGGGGCACAGAGACAGGGGGGCAGATGCACGGAGTGTCCACAGGGACAGGGGGACATAGAGACAGAGTATCTATAGGGACAGAGGGGCACAGGGACAGAGTGTCCACAGGAACGGGGGCACAGGGACACAGTGTACACAGGGACAGTGGGGACATAGGGACAGAATGTCTACAGGGACAGAGTCACAGGGCAGGGAGGCACAGGGTCAGGGAGGCACAGAGACAGAGTGTCCACAGAGACAGGGGGGCACAGGGACAGAGTGTACACAGGGATAGAGTGGACACAGGGACAGGGGGGCACAGGGACAGAGTGTACACAGGAACGTAGGGCACAGGAACAGGGGGGCACAGAGACAGGGGGGCAGATGCACGGAGTGTCCACAGGGACTCAGGGGCATAGGCACAGATTGCTCACAGGAACATGGGGCACAGGAACAGGGAGGCACAGGGACATAGGGGCACAGGGACAGAGTGCCCACATGGAAGGGGGGACACAGGGACAGAGTGTACACAGAGACAAGGGGGCACAGGGATGGGGGACACATTAAAAGGGGGGTGGGGTGGCACTGGGACAGGGGTGCACAGGGAAAGGGGGTGTACTGGGACAATGGAGCACAAGGACAGAGTGTCCAGAGGGACAGGGGGCACAGGGACAGTGTGTCCACAGGGTCAGGGGGCACAGGGACAGAGTGTCCACAGGGACAGAGTATCCACAGGGCCAGAGGGAACATAGGGACAGAGTGTACACAGGTACGGTGGGGTACAGGGGCAAAGTATCCGCATGAACAGGGGAGCACAGGGACAGTGTGTGCACAGGGAGAGAGTGTCCACAGAGACCGGGGGCACAGGGACATGTGGGCACAGGAAAAGAGTGCCCACAGGAAGAGGGGGGACAGGGACAGAGTATCCACAGGGATAGGGGGGCATACGGACTGAGTGCCCACAGGAACGGGGGCACAGGGACAGAGTGTTCACAGGGACAGAGTGTCCACAGGGATGGGAGGACACAGGGACAGTGGGGCACAGGGACAGAGTGTACATAGGGACTGGGGGACATATGGACAGAGTATCTATAGGGATAGTGGGGCAAAGGGACAGGGGGGCACAGCGACAGTGGGGCACATGGACAGGGGGACATAGGGACAGAGTATCTACAAGAATGGAGTTACAGGGACAGAGTGTCCACAGGGACAGGGGGGCACAGGGACAGGGGGGCACAGGGAAAGAGGGGCACAGGGAAAGAGGGGACATAGAGGCAGAGTGTCCACAAGGACAGGAGGGACATAGGGACAGAATGTCCACAGGAACAGGTAGGGATATAGGGACAGAGAATCTACAGGGATAGGAGGGCACAGGGACATAGGGGCACAGGGACAGAGTGCCCACATGGAAGGGGGTACACAGGGACAGAGTGTACACAGAGACAAGGGGGCACAGGGATGGGGGACACATTAAAAGGGGGGGGTGGGGTGGCACTGGGACAGGGGTGCACAGGGAAAGGGGGTGTACTGGGACAATGGAGCACAGGGACAGAGTGTCCAGAGGGACAGGGGGCAGAGGGACAGTGTGTCCACAGGGTCAGGGGGCACAGGGACAGAGTGTCCACAGGGACAGAGGACACAGGGATGGGGGAACACAGGGACTGGGGGACTGGTACAGGGACAGGGGGGCATAGGGAAACGGGGTGTACAGGGATATGGGGACAGAGTGTCCACAGGAACAGGGTCACAGGAACAGGGATGCACAGGGACAGAGGGGCACAGGGACAGAGTGTACACAGGGACAGGGCGCTCAGGGACAGAGTATCCACAGGGACAGGGGGCACAGGGACAGGGTCACAGGAACAGGGTCACAGGAACAGGGAGGCACAGGGTCAGAGGGGCACAGGGACAGAGTGTACACAGGGACAGGGCGCTCAGGGACAGTGTACCCACAGGGACAGGGGGCACAGGGACAGAGTGTCCACAGGGACAGGGGGACACAGGGACAGGGGGACACAGGGAGTGGGGGGGCACAGGGACAGAGTGTCCACAGGGACAGGGGGCACAGTGACGGAGTGTACACAGGGACAGGGGGGCACAGGGACAGGGGGCCACAGGGAGTGGGGGGGCACAGGGACAGAGTGTCCACAGGGACAGGGGGCACAGTGACAGAGTGTACACAGGGACAGGGGGGCACAGGGACAGGGGGGCACAGGGACAGAGTGTCCACAGGGACAGGGGGACATAGGGACAGAGTATCTATAGGGACAGAGTGGCACAGGGACAGAGTGTCCACAGGGACAAAGTCACAGGGACAGGGAGGCACAGGAACAGGGGGGCACAGGGACAGAGTGTACACTGGGTCAGAGGGGCACAGGGATAGAGTGTCCACAGGGACAGGGGCACAGGGACAGGGAGGCACAGGGACAGAGTGTACACAGGGACAGGGGGACACAGGGACAGAGTGTACACAGGGACAGAGGGGCAAACGGACAGAGTGTCCACAGGGACAGGGGGGCACAGGGACAGAGTGTACACAGGGACAGAGTGTCCACAGGGGCAGGGGGCACAGTGACAGAGGGTCCACAGGGGCAGTGGGGCACAGCGACAGAGTGTACACAGGGACAGGGGGCACAGGGACAGGGGGCACAGGGACAGAGTATCCACAGGGACAGGGGGACATAGAGACAGAGTATCTATAGGGACAGAGGGGCACAGGGACAGAGTGCCCACAGGAATGGGGGCACAGGGACAGAGTGTACACAGGGACAGGGGGCACAGGGACAGAGTGTCCACAGGAACGGGGGCACAGGGACACAGTGTACACAGGGACAGTGGGGACATAGGGACAGAATGTCTACAGGGACAGAGTCACAGGGCAGGGAGGCACAGGAACAGGGAGGCACAGGGACAGAGTGTACACAGGGACAGGGGGGCACAGGGACAGAGTGTACACAGGGATAGAGTGTACACAGGGACAGGGGGGCACAGGGTCAGAGTGTACACAGGGACAGGGGGCACAGGAACAGAGTGTCCACAGGGACAGGGCGCAGAGGGACATAGAGTCCACAGGGACAGGGGGGCACAGGGACAGAGTGTACACAGGGACAGGGGGCCACAGGGATAGGGGGCACAGGGACAGAGTGTCCACTGGGACAGGGGGGCACAGGGACAGGGGGCACAGGGACAGAGTGTCCACAGGGACAGGGGGCACAGTGACAGAGGGTCCACAGGTGCAGTGGGGCACAGCGACAGAGTGTACACAGGGACAGGGGGCACAGGGACAGAGTGTCCACAGGTACAGGGGGACATAGAGACAGAGTATCTATAGGGACAGAGGGGCACAGGGACAGAGTGTCCACAGGAACGGGGGCACAGGGACACAGTGTACACAGGGACAGTGGGGACATAGGGACAGAATGTCTACAGGGACAGAGTCACAGGGCAGGGAGGCACAGGAACAGGGAGGCACAGGGACAGAGTGTCCACAGGGACAGGGGGGCACTGGGACAGAGTGTACACAGGGATAGACTGTACACAGGGACAGGGGGCACAAGAACAGAGTGTACACAGGCACAGGGGGCACAGGGACAGAATGTCCACAGGGACAGGGGGGTCAGGGACAGGGGAACACAGCGAGTGGTGGGGGGGGGGGGGGGGGGGCACAGGGACAGAGTGCCCACAGGGACAGAGTGTTCACAGGGACAGGGGGCACAGGGACAGGGGGCACAGGGACAGAGTGTCCACAGGCACAGGGGGCACAGGGACAGGGGGACACAGGGAGTGGGCACAGGGACAGAGTGTCCACAGGGACAGAGTCACAGGGACAGGGAGGCACAGGAACAGGGAGGCACAGGGACTGAGTGTCCACAGGAACAGGGAGGCACAGGGACAGAGTGTACAGAGGGACAGGGAGGAACAGGGACAAAGTGTCCACAGGAACAGGGAGGCACAGGGACAGAGTGTACACAGGGATAGAGGGGCACAGGGACAGAGTGTAGACAGGGACTGGGGGGGGCGGGCACAGGGACAGAGTGTCCACAGGGACAGAGGACACAGGGATGGGGGAACACAGGGACTGGGGAACTGGTACAGGGACGGGGGGGCATAGGGAAACGGGGTGTACAGGGATATAGGGACAGAGTGTCCACAGGAACAGGGTCACAGGAACAGGGATGCACAGGGACAAAGGGGCACAGGGACAGAGTGTACACAGGGACAGGGCGCTCAGGGACAGAGTATCCACAGGGACAGGGGGCACAGGGACAGAGTGTCCACAGGGACAGGGGGGCACAGGGACAGAGTGTACACAGGGACAGGGGGGCACAGGGACAGGGGGACACAGGGAGTGGGGGGGGCACAGGGACAGAGGTACACAGGGAGTGGGGGGGGCACAGGGACAGAGTGTCCATAGGGACAGGGGGCACAGGGACAGAGTGTCCACAGGGACAGGGGGGCACAGGGACAGAGTGTACACAGGGACAGGGGGGCACAGGGACAGGGGTACACAGGGAGTTGGGGGGGGCACAGGGACAGAGTGTCCATAGGGACAGGGGGCACAGTGACAGAGTGTACACAGGGACAGGGGGGCACAGGGACAGGGGGACAGGAACAGAATGTACACAGGGACAGTGGGGACATAGGGACAGAGTATCTATAGGGACAGGGGGCACAGGGACAGGATGTCTACAGGGACAGAGTCACAGGGACAGGGAGGCATAGGAACAGGGGGGTACAGGGACAGAGTGTCCAGAGGGACAGAGTGTCCACAGGGACAGTGTGTCCACAGGGTCAGGGGGCACAGGGACAGAGTGTCCACAGGGACAGGGGGCACAGGGACAGAGTGTCCACATGGACAGAGTATCCACAGGGCCAGAGGGAACATAGGGACAGAGTGTACACAGGTACGGTGGGGTACAGGGGCAAAGTATCCGCATGAACAGGGGAGCACAGGGACAGTGTGTGCACAGGGAGAGAGTGTCCACAGAGACCGGGGGCACAGGGACATGTGGGCACAGGAAAAGAGTGCCCACAGGAAGAGGGGGGACAGGGACAGAGTATCCACAGGGATAGGGGGGCATACGGACTGAGTGCCCACAGGAACGGGGGCACAGGGACAGAGTGTTCACAGGGACAGAGTGTCCACAGGGATGGGAGGACACAGGGACAGTGGGGCACAGGGACAGAGTGTACATAGGGACTGGGGGACATATGGACAGAGTATCTATAGGGATAGTGGGGCAAAGGGACAGGGGGGCACAGCGACAGTGGGGCACATGGACAGGGGGACATAGGGACAGAGTATCTACAAGAATGGAGTTACAGGGACAGAGTGTCCACAGGGACAGGGGGGCACAGGGACAGGGGGGCACAGGGAAAGAGGGGCACAGGGAAAGAGGGGACATAGAGGCAGAGTGTCCACAAGGACAGGAGGGACATAGGGACAGAATGTCCACAGGAACAGGTAGGGATATAGGGACAGAGAATCTACAGGGATAGGAGGGCACAGGGACATAGGGGCACAGGGACAGAGTGCCCACATGGAAGGGGGTACACAGGGACAGAGTGTACACAGGGACAGAGTGTCCACAGGGAGAGGGGGGACAGGGATAGAGTATCCACAGGGATAGGGGGGCATACGGACTGAGTGCCCACAGGAACGGGGGCACAGGGACAGAGTGTTCACAGGGACAGAGTGTCCACAGGGACAGGAGGACATAGGGACAGTGGGGCACAGGGACAGAGTGTACATAGGGACTGGGGGACATATGGACAGAGTATCTATAGGGATAGTGGGGCAAAGGGACAGGGGGGCACAGCGACAGTGGGGCACATGGACAGGGGGACATAGGGACAGAGTATCTACAAGAACGGAGTTACAGGGACAGAGTGTCCACTGGGACAGGGGGGCACAGGGACAGGGGGGCACAGGGACAGGGGGGCACTGGGACAGGGGGGCACAGGGAAAGAGGGGACATAGAGGCAGAGTGTCCACAAGGACAGGAGGGACATAGGGACAGAATGTCCACAGGAACAGGTAGGGATATAGGGACAGAGTATCTACAGGGATAGGAGGGCACAGGGACATAGGGGCACAGGGACAGAGTGCCCACATGGAAGGGGGGCCCCGGGACAGAGTGTACACAGAGACAAGGGGGCACAGGGATGGGGAACACATTAAAAGGGGGGGTGGGGTGGCACTGGGACAGGGGTGCACAGGGAAAGGGGGTGTACTGGGACAATGGAGCACAGGGACAGAGTGTCCAGAGGGACAGGGGGCACAGGGACAGAGTGTCCACAGGGACAGGGGGGCACAGGGACAGAGTGTACACAGGGACAGGGGGCACAGGGACAGAGTGTCCACAAGGACAGGGGGACACAGGGACGGGGGGCACAGGGACAGAGTGTCCACTGGGACAGGGGGCACAGGGACAGAATGTCCACAGGGACAGGGGGACACAGCGAGTGGTGGGGGGGGCCACAGGGACAGAGTGTCCACAGGGACAGAGTGTTCACAGGGACAGAGTCACAGGGACAGGGAGGCACAGGAACAGGGGGGCACAGGGACAGAGTGTGCACAGGGTCAGAGGGGCACAGGGATAGAGTGTCCACAGGGACAGGGGGCACAGGGACAGAGTGTACACAGGGACAGGGGGGCACAGGGACAGAGTGTACACAGAGACAGAGGGGCACAGGGACAGAGTGTACACAGGGACAGTGGGGCACAGGGACAGAGTGTCCACAGGGACAAGGGGCACAGGGACAGAGTGTCCACAGGGACAGGGGGCACAGTGACAGAGGGTCCACAGGGGCAGTGGGGCACAGCGACAGAGTGTCCACAGGGACTGGGGGGCACAGGGACAGAATGCCCACAGGGACAGGGGGGCGACATAGGCACAGAGGGTCCACAGAGATAGTGGAGCATAGGGACTGGGGGGCACAGGGACAGAATGTCCACAGGGACGGGGGACACAGGGACAGTGTGTCCACAGGGTCAGAGGAGCACAGGGACAGAGTGTCCACAGGGTCAGGGGGCACAGGGACAGAGTGTCCACAGGAACAGAGGACACAGGGATGGGGGAACACAGGGACTGGGGGACTGGTACAGGGACAGAGGGGCATAGGGAAACGGGGTGTACAGGGATATAGGGACAGAGTGTCCACAGGAACAGGGTCACAGGAACAGGGTCACAGGAACAGGGATGCACAGGGACAGAGGGGCACAGGGACAGAGTGTCCACAGGAACGGGGGCACAGGGACAGAGTGTACACAGGGACAGTGGGGACATAGGGACAGAATGTCTACAGGGACAGAGTCACAGGGCAGGGAGGCACAGGAACAGGGAGGCACAGGGACAGAGTGTCCACAGGGACAGGGGGGCACAGGGACAGAGTGTACACAGGGACAGAGTGTCCACAGGGACAGGGGGCACAGGAACAGAGTGTCCACAGGGACAGGGCGCAGAGGGACAGAGTGTCCACAGGGACAGGGGGGCACAGGGACAGAGTGTACACAGGGACAGGGGGCACAGGGACAGAGTGTCCACAAGGACAGGGGGACACAGGGACGGGGGGCACAGAGACAGAGTGTCCACTGGGACAGGGGGCACAGGGACAGAATGTCCACAGGGACAGGGGGACACAGCGAGTGGTGGGGGGGGGGCCACAGGGACAGAGTGTCCACAGGGACAGAGTGTTCACAGGGACAGAGTCACAGGGACAGGGAGGCACAGGAACAGGGGGGCACAGGGACAGAGTGTGCACAGGGTCAGAGGGGCACAGGGATAGAGTGTCCACAGGGACAGGGGGCACAGGGACAGAGTGTACACAGGGACAGGGGGGCACAGGGACAGAGTGTACACAGGGACAGTGGGGCACAGGGACAGAGTGTCCACAGGGACAAGGGGCACAGGGACAGAGTGTCCACAGGGACAGGGGGCACAGTGACAGAGGGTCCACAGGGGCAGTGGGGCACAGCGACAGAGTGTCCACAGGGACAGGGGGCACTGGGACAGGGGGCACAGGGACAGGGGGACACAGGGAGTGGGGGGGCACAGGGACAGAGTGTCCACAGGGACAGGGGGCACAGGGACAGAGTGTCCACAGGGACAGGGGGACATAGAGACAGAGTATCTATAGGGACAGAGGGGCACAGGGACAGACTGTCCATAGGAATGGGGGCACCGGGACAGAGTGCACACAGGGACAGTGGGGACATAGGGACAGAATGTCTACAGGGACAGAGTCACAGGGCAGGGAGGCACAGGAACCGGGAGGCACAGGGACAGAGTGTCCACAGGGACAGGGGGGCACAGGGACAGAGTGTACACAGGGACAGAGTGTACACAGGGACAGGGGGGCACAGGGACAGAGTGTCCACGGGGACAGGGGGGGCACAGGAACAGAGTGTACACAGGGACAGGGGGCACAGGAACAGAGTGTACACAGGGACAGAGTGTACACAGGGACAGGGGGGCACAGGGACAGAGTGTACACAGGGACAGGGGGCACAGGAACAGAGTGTCCACAGGGACAGGGCGCAGAGGGACAGAGTGTCCACAGGGACAGGGGGGCACAGGGACAGAGTGTACACAGGGACAGGGGGCACAGTGACAGAGTGTCCACAGGGACAGGGGGGCACAGGGACAGAGTGTCCACAGGGACAGGGTGCACAGGGACAGAGTGTTCACAGGGACAGGGGGCACGGGGACAGAGTGTCCACAGGGACAGGGGGGCACAGGGACAGAGTGTACACAGGGCCTGGGGGACATAGGGACAGAGTGTACACAGGAACGTAGGGCAGAGGAACGGGGGGGCACAGGGACATAGGGGCACAGGGACAGAGTGCCCACATGGAAGGGGGGACACAGGGACAGAGTGTACACAGAGACAAGGGGGCACAGGGATGGGGGACACATTAAAATGGGGGGTGGGGTGGCACTGGGACAGGGGTGCACAGGGAAAGGGGGTGTACTGGGACAATGGAGCACAGGGACAGAGTGTCCAGAGGGTCAGGGGGCACAGGGACAGAGTGTCCACAGGGACATGGGGCACAGGGACAGTGTGTCCACAGGGTCAGGGGGCACCGGGACAAATTGTCCACAGGGACAGGGGGGCACAGGGACAGTGTGTCCACAGGGACAGGGGGCACAGGGACAGTGTGTCCACAGGGTCAGAGGGGCACAGGGACAGAGTGTCCACAGGGACAGGGGGCACAGGGACAGTGTGTCCACAGGGTCAGGGGGCACAGGGACAGAGTGTCCACAGGGTCAGGGGGCACAGGGACAGAGTGTCCACAGGGTCAGAGGGGCACAGGTACAGAATGCCCACAGGGACAGGGGGGCGACATAGGCACAGAGGGTCCACAGAGATAGGGGGGCATAGGGATTGGGGGGGGCACAGGGACAGAATGTCCACAGGGACAGGGGACACAGGGACAGAGTGTCCACAGGGTCAGAGGGGCACAGGGACAGAGTGTCCACAGGAACAGGGGGGCACAGGGACAGAGTGTCCCCAGGGTCAGAGGGGCACAGGGACAATGTGTCCACAGGGACAGAGGGGCACAGGTACAGAATGCCCACAGAGACAGTGGGGCGATATAGGCACAGAGGGCCACAGAGATAGGGGGGCACAGGAACTGGGGGGCAAATGGACAGAGTGCCCTCAGGGACAGGGGGCACAGGGACAGAGTGTCCACAGGGACAGGGGGCACAGGGACAGAGTGTCCACAGGGACAGGGGAGCACAGGGACAGACTGCCCACAGGGACAGGGGGGCACAGGGACAGAATGCCCACAGGGACAGGGGGAGATAGGGTCAGAGTGTCCACAGGGACAGGGGGGACAGGGACTAGGTGGCACAGGGACAGAATGCCCTCAGGGACAGGGGGCACAGGGACAGTGTGCCCACAGGGATAGGGCGCACGGGGCAGAGTGTCCACAGGGACGGGGGGCAAAGGGACAGAGTGCCCCAGAGACAAGGGACACAGTGACAGAGTGACCACAGGGACAGGGGGGCACAGGGACAGAGTGTTCACAGGGATAGGGGGTGCACAGGGACAGAGTGTACACAGGGACAGGGGGGCACAGGAACAGAGTGTACACAGGGACAGGGGCACAGGGACAGGGGGAGGCATATGGATGGAGTGTTCACAGGAACAGGGTCACAGGAACAGGGAGGCAGAGCAACAGGGAGGCACAGGGACAGAGTGTCCACAGGGACAGGTGGGCACAGGGACAGGGGGCACAGGGACAGAGCGTCCACAGGGATGGGGGGCACAGGGACAGAAGGTCCACAGGAACAGGGGGCACCACAGGAACAGAGTGTCCACAGGGACAGGGCGCACGGGGCAGAGAATCCACAGGGACTGGGGGGCACAGGGACAGAGTGTACACAGGGACAGGGGGGCACAGGGACAGAGTGCCCACAGGGACAGGGGGCACAGAGACAGTGTGTCCACAGGGACAGGGCGCACAGGGACAGAGTGTCCACAGGGACAGGGGGCACAGGGACAGAATGCCCACAGGGACAGGGGGAGATAGGGACAGAGTGTCCACAGGTACAGGGGGGACAGAGGGACAGAATGTCCACAGGAACAGGGGGAGATAGGGACAGAGTGTCCACAGGGACAGGGGGGACAGAGGGACAGAATGTCCACAGGAACAGGGGGAGATAGGGACAGAGTGTCCACAGGGACAGGGGGCACAGGGACAGAATGCCCACAGGGACAGGGGGAGATAGGGACAGAGTGTCCACAGGGACAGGGGGGACAGAGGGACAGAATGTCCACAGGAACAGGGGGCACAGGAACTAGGGGGCACAGGGACAGAATGCCCTCAGGGACAGGGGGCACAGGGACAGTGTGTCCACAGGGACGGGGGGCAAAGGGACAGAGTGCCCCAGAGACAAGGGACACAGTGACAGAGTGACCACAGGGACAGGGGGCACAGGGATAGAGTGTCCACAGGGACAGGGGGGACAAAGGGACAGAGTGTCCACAGGGACAGGGGGACAGGGACAGAGTGTCCACAGGGACGGGGGGACAAAGGGACAGAGTGTCCACAGGGACAGGGGGGACACAGGGACAGAGTGTCCACAGGGACAGGGGGCACAGGGACAGAGTGTCCACAGATACTAGGAGGCACCGGGACGGGGGACACATTAAACAGGGGGGGAGGGGAGGGATGGCCCAGGGACAGGGGGGCACAGGGAAAGGAGGGCACAGGGACAGGGGCCACACAGGGTCAGAGTGTCCACAGGAACATGGGGCACAGGAACAGGGGGGCACAGGGACCGGGGGCACAGGGACAGAGTGTCCACAGGGACAGGGGGCACAGGGAGTTGGGGGGGGACACACAGGGACATAGTGTCCACAGGGACAGGTAGGGATATAGGGAAAGAGTATCTACAGGTATACGGGGGCACAGGAACTGGGGGGCACAGGGACAGAGTGCCCTCAGGGACAGGGGGCACAGGAACAGTGTATCCACAGGGAGAGAGCGCAGAGGGACTGAGTGTCCACAGGGACAGAGTGTACACAGGGACAGGGGGGACACAGGGACAGAGTGTCCACAGGGACAGGGGGGACACAGGGACAGAGTGTCCACAGGGACAGGGGGCACAGGGACAGAGTGTACATAGGAACACGGGGCACAGGATCAGGAGGGTACAGGGACAGAGTGTCCACAGGGACAGGGGGTCATAGGGACAGAGTATCTACAAGGAGGAGGGCATAGGGACAGAGTGTCCACATTGACAGGGGGCACAGGGACAGAGGGACACAGGAACAGGGGGCACAGGGACAGAGTGTGCACAAGGACAGGGGGACACAGGGACGGGGGACACATTAAACGCGGGGGGGGGAGGGGGGGAGGGATGGCACAGAGACAGTGGGGCATACAGGGACAGGGGGGCACAGGAACAAAGTGTCCACAGGGACAGAGTGTCTTCAGGGTCAGTGGGACACAATGACAGAGTGTCCACAGGGACAGGGGGCACAGGGACAGAGTGACCACAGGGACAGGGGGACATAGGGACAGAGTGTCCACAGGTACAGGGGGGCACAGGGACAGTGTGTCCACAGGGACAGGGGAGCACAGGGACAGACTGCCCACAGGGAAAGGGGGCACAGGGACAGAGTGTCCACAGGGACAGGGGGGCACAGGGACAGAGTGCCCACAGGGACAGGGGAGCACAGGGACAGAGTGTCCACAGGGAGCGGGGGCACAGGGTCAGTGTGTCCACAGGGACAGGGAGGCACAGGGACAGACTGCCCACAGGGACAGGGGGCATAGGGACAGAGTGTCCACAGGAACAGGGGCACAGGGACAGACTGCCCACAGGGACAGGGGGGCACAGGGACAGAGTGCCCACAGGGACAGGGGGCACAGGGACAGAGTGTCCACAGGGACAGGGGGACACATGGACAGAGTATCTCCCTGATCAGTGGGGTTACTGGCCTAGACCGATTGCTCCAATGATTGGGCCATAAATAAATAAGAAGCTGTCAGGAAAGCCAGGATTCTGGGAGTCTGTTCCAGTGCAAAGATCTTCATTCTCAGTGCCCTTTTGTATTCATCACTGCCGATCCGGATTCCCCTTCCCAGTGGGCACAGCGATCCTGCTGCCCTTTCCTCATCGGCATGGCCATCCTGCTGCCCTTTCCCAGTGGGCATCGCAAATTCCGATTCCCTTTTGCCATTAGACACTGCATCTCTTCTGCCCTTTCCCAGTGGGCATTGCAGATCCCAATTCCCTTTCCCATGGGCACAGAAACCCTGATGGGCTTTCCTAGTGGGCACTGAGGGGGTCCTGTTACCCATTCCCAATGGTCGTACAGTCCCTGCCATCTTGGTCAGTCTCTCACCATGGTGTGTGCCAGCAGGATCTCTACGGAGTGTGTCCAGACATCACTGCCTCTGCCCACAACCCCTATGCAAGAATGCCCATTAGCTTCTGAGCAGTCTGCCATGTCAGTGCCAGTCCCAATGCCCGCTCCGTCCACTCTGAGGGCATGAGCTTATTGTGCAATAAAGTGACAGGAGGGAATGCCACCAGGCAGCTGACACACGGGGGGGTTAAATCCTGGGCTCAAACTCACAGGTTCAGCGGCCTATACGCGTCTGCAGTTAACACGCTTAATCAGTGCTTGTCAGCTGCGGTTTGAGCTCTAGTTTGGAGAGATTTAAAGCCCAAGTCGATAGCAAATTTAAAAATCAATGCAGCTCAGATTGAAAAATCAATGCCCTTTAATCGCCTTTCCGATCCGCAGTCAAAACAATTAGGAGCATATAATACGCAACATCCCAATAACATGACAACAACATCAATATGAGTGCCAGCTACAAGATGGGAGGGCTCTGAGGGGGGCCGGCACAATCAGACTATGAGACACCAGCACAATGCCAAGGTTACAGCTCACCAACTGGGCTCCTGGGTAGGTGCAGCTAAAGATACAGAACAACATCAAAACAGCAGGTACTTACACTTCTATTGAGAGAGAAAGCAGCGTCAGCACACAGGAACAGGAGGAGGCCACTGAACTCCGGTAAGAACCGAAACCGAATGTTTGGCAGTCCGGTTACATCATGACAACGGCGTACCTGGCACACAGGAAGATGGTGGTGGCTGTTGGAGGTCAGACATCTCAGCTTCAGGCCATCTCTGTAGGAGTTCCTCAGGGTACTGTCCTCGGCACAACCACCTTCAGCTCCTTCATCATGACTACCCGTGATCAGAAAAGGGGACTCTTGCCGATGACTGCACAATGATTGGCGACTCCTTAGAAGCTGAAGCAGTCCATGTCCCCGAATGCAACAAAACCTGGACCATATCCAGGCTCGGGCTGATAGACTGCAAATAACATTTGCAACCACCCAAGTGCCAGGCAATGACCATCTCCAGCAAAAGAGAAAATCTAACCATTGCTCCCCCCCCCCACCGAGCATCACCAGCATTGAATCCTCCAGCATCAGCATCCTGCAGGGGTGGGGGTTACCATTGACTAGAGAAGAAATTAATCAAGCCACATAACTGGGCGGCACGGTGGCTCAGTGGTGAGCACTGCTGCCTCGCAGCGCCAGAAACCCGGGTTCAATTCCCGCTTCAGGCAACTGTGTGTGTGGAGTTTGCACGTTCTCCCCGTGTCTGCGTGGGTTTCCTCCGGGTGCTCCGGTTTCCTTCCACAGTCCAAAAATGTGAGGTTAGGGTGAATTGGCCGTGCTCAATTGCCCGTGGTGTTAGGTGAAGGGGTAAATGTAGGGGAATGGGTCTGGGTGGGTTACGCTTCGGCGGGTCGGTGTGGACTTGTTGGGCTGAAGGGCCTGTTTCCACACTGCAAGCCTTGATATGTGGACACATTTAGAGTGCTCTGTTGAGGTCTCCTCCAACAGGTATACTCAAACCATCACAGACAGTACAGCCCCGGACTCTTCGGCCCATGATGTTGTGCCGAACATGACGCCAAATTAAACTAATTCCTCCTGCCTTGCTCTTGGTCCATATCACTCCATTCCTTGCATATTCATGAATTCCATAAAAGCCCCTTAAGTGCCCTATCGTATCTGCCCCCACCACCACACCCTGGCAGCGCATGCCAGACTTTGACCAATCTCTGTGTAAAAATCTTGCCCCTCACATCTCCTTTGAGCGTTCCCCCCTCTCACCTCAACTCCATGTCTCCTACTATCAGACATTTCAACTCTGGGAAAAAGATTCTGACTGTCAACTCTATCTATGCATCTCATAATTTTAGAGATCATTATCAAGCCTCCCATCAGCCTCTACTGCTACTTGAGAAAACAACCTGAGTTTTTCTAGCCTCTCCTTTTAGCTCATGCGCTCTAATCCAGACAGCATCCTTGTAAAGCTCTTCTACCCCCTCTCCAAAGTCTCCACATCCTTACTGTCATGTGGTGACCAGAATTAAATGGAATACTCTTCAGTGCGGCCTAACCAAAGTTTTATTAAGCTGCAACATGACATCCTGACTCTTGCATTCAATTCCTCGACCAACAAAGGCAAAGATGCCATATGCCTTCTTTATCTACTTGTGTGATCACTTTCAGGGGGCTATGGACTTGAACCCCTAGATCACTCTGTACATCTGTTCAGGGTCCTTCCATTAACTGCATTCTTTTCCTTAACAGTTGATCTCCCAAAGTGCAACACCTCGCAGTTGTCTGGATTAAACTCCATCTCCCAGTTGTCTGCCCATATCTACAACTGATCTATATCCCACTGTGTCCTTTGGGAACCATCTACACTATCGACAACTTCACCAATGTTTGTTGCGTCTTACTAACTTATTAACCCACCCATCTACATTTTCATCCAAGTCATTTTTATAAATTACAAACAGCAAGAGGTCCCAGTACAGATCCCTGCAGAACACCCACTAATTACAGACCTCCGGCCAGAAAACCACCCTTCTGCCACTCCCCTCTGCCTTCTATGGGCAAGCAAGTTCTGAACCCATGTGACCTAGTTGCCTTTGAGGCCATACATCCTGGCCTACCATGAGGGGCCTGGTCAAAAGCCTCACTAAAGGTCTGACTGCCTGGCGGGCTAGGGAGATGGGGGAATGAAGGGAGTTAGCTAGCACACCAGGATGTAAACTTCACCAGTTTCCTCATCTCCCCTCCCTCCACCTCATCTTAGATCCAATCCTCCAACATGGCACCACCTTGATGGCCTGCCTCACCTGTCCATCTTCCTTCCAACAGTCTGCACCACCCTCCCATCTATCACCATCACCCCCACCTGCATCTACCTATCACCTTCCCAGCTCCCCACCCTCCTATTTACCTCTCAGCCACTTTCCCCCTCCCACATTCCTAATGAAGGGTTTGTGCCCGAAACATCAATTCTCCTGCTCCCCTCATGCTGCCTGACCTGTTGCGTTTTTCCAGCACCACAGTGCTTGACTCTGACTCGCCAGCATCTGCGGTCCTCACTTCCTCCTCCATCAGGATGTAAAGTCAAGCATCAGCCGCGGTTAGCCTGGAGCAGATTCTTGCGGAGTCTGACAAGATCAGGATGTTCCTGAAGAGGCCATTCAGCCCACCGACCGTACACTGGCTCTGTGAAGGGCCATCAAGTCAGTCCCATTCTCCTGCACCATCCCTACCAGTTTGTTGTCAAAGCGGCCTCGTAAGGAAACAAATTCCAGTTCCTTATCACCTGCTGTCTACGTAAAAACAAAAGGAATTCTCCCTCTGTTCCACGTCGGCCCTCAGGATCCCTATAGCTCCCCTCCCAGCCCGCCCAAATCCCAGTGGTCACCCAGAATGGTTCAATTCCTACCAAATGGGCCATCACCCTGGTTGAAAATGTGTTGCTGGAAAAACGCAGCAGGTCAGGCAGCATCCAAGGAACAGGAAATTCGACGTTTCGGGCATGAGAAACGTCGACTCTCCTGTTCCTTGGATGCTGCCTGACCTGCTGCGCTTTTCCAGCAACACATTTTCAGCTCTGATCTCCAGCGTCCGTAGTCCTCACTTTCTCCATCACCCTGGTTGGCCATTTACTCCAGGGACCTTCGGGGTGAGGCCATGCTGTTGAGCCCTTTGCTTGTGCCCTCGAGTCGTCCTGTGAAGGATGTCTACCATCCTCAGCCAGCAGAGCCATGCCCCATGAGCCCCTCACCATGTCAGTGACACATCCCCCCCCAACAGGGGCACCTTATGACGCATAGGGATGAGAAGCAGGGGAGTGGGTAGCCTCGCAAGTCCCGGCACCTCTCCGCCAGCATCTGCCACCAGCTGAAGCTTGCCAGCTGCACAGAGCTCAGCCTCAAGGAGGGGCAGTTGGCAGCGCCACTGTTCCCTCCTCCCTCCATGTGAGTTTATTCACTTTGGTGGCAAGAACAGGAAGGCAGATTACTGTCTGAATGGCTGCAGTGTAGGAAAAAGTGAGGTGCTCCAAGACCTGAGTGTCATGGCGGACCACACGCTCAAGGCTGGCAGGTGCAGGTGCAGCAGGCAGTGAGGAAAGCTAATGGCACCTGCTTGCCTTCATAGTGTTGCTGAACAAAGAGACCTTGGAGTGCAGGTTCATAGCTCCTTGAAAGTGGAGTCGCAGGTAGATCGGATAGTGAAGAAGGTGTTTGGTATGCTTTCCTTTATTGGTCAGAGTATTGAGTACAGGAGTTGGGAGGTCATGTTGCAGCTGTACAGGACATTGGTTAGGCCACTGTTGGAATACTGCGTGCAATTCTGGTCTCCCTGCTATAGGAAGGATGTTGTGAAACTTGAGAAGGTTCAGAAAAGATTGACAAGGATGTAGCCAGTGTTGGAGAGCGAGAGGCTGGATAGGCTGGGGCTGTTTTCCCTGGAGCGTCAGAGGCTGAGGGGGTGACCTCGTAGAGGTTCATAAAATCATGAGAGGCATGGATAGGATAAATAGACAAGCTCTTTTTCCCCAGAGTCCAAAACTAGAGGGAATGGGTTTAAGGTGAGAGGGATAAGATTTTAAAAGGGGCGGCTCAGTGGTTAGCACTGCTGCCTCACAGTGTCAGGGACCCGGGTTCAATTCCAGCCTCGGGCAACTGTCTGTGTGGAGTTTGCACATTCTCCCCATGTCTGCAGGGGTTTCCTCCGGGTGCTCCGGTTTCCTCCCACAGTCCAGAGATGTGCAGGTTAGGGTGAATTGACCACGCTAAATTGCCCATACTATTCAAGGATGCTTTAATCAAGGGAAATGTAGAGCAAGAGGGTACGGGAATGGGTCCGGGAAGGTCACTCTTCAGAGGGTCGGTGTGCACTTGGGCCAAATGGCCTGTTTCCACACTGTAGGGTTTCTATGAGACCTAAGGGCCAGCGTTTCCCGCAGAGGTTGGTGCGTGTATGAAATGAGCTGCCAGACGAAGTGGTGGAGGCTGATGCAATTACAACATTTATAAGGCATCTGGATGCGGATATGAGTAGGAAGGGTTTAGAGGGACATGGGCCAAATGCTGGCAAATTGGATTAGATTAATTTAGGATATCTGGTCAGCAAGAATGAGTTGGACCGAAGAGTCTGTTTCCATGCTGTACATCTCTATGACTCTATTTGAGTATCAGAGTAAGGATGCCTTGCTGCAGTGATACAGGGCCTTGGCGGGGTACGCCATGAGTATCGTGTACAGTTTTGGTCTCCTAGCCAGAGGAAGGGCATTCTCGCTGTTGAGGGAGTCCAGCGACGGGTCACCAGACTGATTCCCGGGATGGCAGGACTGACAGATGAGGAAAACTGGATCAACTGGGCTCGTATTTGCTGGAATTTAGAAAGGAGGGGGAGGAATCTCATAAAACATATAAATTCCTGATGGGACTGGACAGGTTGGGTGCAGGAAGGATTTGTTTAGAAATGGCATAAATCTCTCCCTTCTCTAGCCAAATGCTCAAGGTCTCCCTCTCTATCTGCCAGAGTTTTCTCCTGGTGTTCTTTCCTTCTGTCTTGGAGAATTGCACGGGAGACAATCTATTTTAGTAAATGCCATTGCCAAGGGTAGGTTTATGGGATGGAACAGTTACTGCTTAGTCATTAAATAACCTATTATTCTGGCAGGTTTTCCAATCATGTTAAAGTTAGATCAATGTGTCTTTCTTGTGTTTTACCATCTAGTCAGAATAAAGTGTGTTTTGCTTAAAACTGAGTAGTGTAACCAATCGAATTACATCTGGAACACAGCACCTTCCACTTGTCTTTAAGTGAGAAACAGGCTATCTCCTCGATATATGTTGAGGGAATTTAGTCTACTCTGTAACGACAGGGGACTCAAAACTCTTAATCCAAGTTGGGTGTAGGATTATTAGACTGAAAGACAGTGAATGGGGAGTGTTGGCATTTTCTTTTCTCAGGTGTTCCATGCAGTTGGTTGAAACACGCTGTGCCTTGTGTGGATATGGCTCTTTCAGTCACAGGGTTTTTCTGGGGATGGAAGAAGTCACTTTGGGAGTTTTACGGAAAGTGAACACGGCAAAGCTCTTGGAATTGTCAAACAAGCTGAAGTTAAAGTTGCCTTGGTCTGTGAGGAAAGGCAAGGCAATGGCAGCAGTAACTGCAATCACAAACGAAGCAGCTTTCATACAGACAGGAAATGAACTTGTTTGAGTTATGATTAAAAGGAGAAGAGGGGACGAAAGAGAGAGTCAGAAGTTGGAAATTGCAGTAATTGGAACGAGATTGGCCATGTGTACCTCATAGAATATGAATTTCCTGGTGAGGCTGTTAACCTGGTTAACAGACTTCAACAGGAGTGATTTGCCCGGGTGTCCTTGGAGAAGGAGCACGCGGTGCCCACCAACACCCTGGAGTTGTTCAGGGAGAGGTGGGCGCCGCAGGGAGTGGAGTGCATCATTTCCCCCTCCAATTGTATTTTGATTTAGTCCCTGCCCTCCCCTTCACTGTTTTGATCACGCAGCATTGCCCTTTGATGGGAAGGGCACTGCTTGTCACTGCCCACCCGGGTGTTTTCCTGTCTTCCTGGTGGTGGAAATTAAATAAAGATTTGTGGACTTTGTGTCTCTCACTGTGTCTCACACCTGCACACACACACACACACACACCGTGGGTGCTGGGGAAAAATAAGCACTACCGCAGTTAGGCGGTAGTGTGGGGGTTAAATAAAAAGGAAAAAAAGATTTTAAAAAACCAGGAGAACTCCCTTTCACTGTTTGAAAAAAAAAAGAAAGAAAATAATATACAAACTGGGGAATCACGCAGCATTGCCCTAAGAAAAAAAAGAAAAAAAAGAAAAAAAAGAAAGAAAATAATATACAAACTGGGGAATCACGCAGCATTGCCCTAAGAAAAAAAATAAAAAAAAAATAAAAAAAAAATAAATAGGAGTGATTTCAGATACACTATCGAATGAGGGACCGGGCTCATACTTTTTTTGAACCTCACTACAGTAATAATTTTGAATAAAAAAGTTATAACTGTCAAAAATAAAACAAAATTAAACATACACAGGACTGACAGAGAGTCTCCTCTCTGGAGACTGACTCTGAGCTAGCTGGTCAGAGACCATGTTAATAAAGAGTGACTTGGTGATGGGGCACTGGCCTCTGTGCAATTATTTCAGAAACAGGAAAGTGGTGAAGGCTGAAAGTAGGAGCAGTGATGAGGACAGTGATGATGAGCAAACCCATCGGAGCCAAAAGTCTGCTGGGGATCTGCATAAAAATATTCAAGCATTGTCAATGTTTCATGAGCAAGACATAAGAGCCTTTTGCATTTCATTTGAGAAAGTGGCTAAACAAATGAAATGGCCAGTGACCATGTGGGTTTTGAGGAGGAGGTATCTGAGGCGTATGAGGAGGAGGTGAAAACAGCCATCTTAAGTGCACATGAGCTGGTGCCAGAAGCCGGCAGATATTTTAGGAATCTCAGCAGGGAGCCTGGTTAACCATACATTGAGTTTGAAAAGATGAAACAAAGTAATTTCAATAGGTGGATAGAGCAATGAAAATAGATCACACATATGACGCTGTGAGACAGATGGTTAATCTGGAGGAGTTCAAAGCTTCACTTCCTGAAGTATTGAGAATTCACGGAAAAGAGCACAGTCATAATACAGCAGGGAAATAAACCCTTTGGTGACCAGTTATCCTAAATACCAGACAGAGTGTTCCCTCCCAGTCAGAGAACACTTCAGCAGTCCGGGACATTTGACCTCGGATCTTCGGGTGACCATCCTCCAAGGCAGACTTTGGGACAGGCAACAAGACAGAGGGGCCGAGCAGAGGCTGATAGCCAAGTTCAGTATCTATGGCGATGGCCACAGCTGGGACCATGCATTCGTGTCACACTACAGGCGACACCTCCCCCCCCCCACACACACACACACGCACACACTTAAACCCATTTACCCTTACACTCACACACATTCACACACTCTCACAGACACTCACCCCCCTTTGCATGTGCGCGCGCACACACACACACACACACACACAAGTGCACAGAATTACATTTTACTTTGCTTAAATACTGCATCTGTAAATCTCTGTTTTAGAAATAGCATCAGTCTGAACACTGGGGCACAGACAGCCTCACACAGGGCAGCTCACACCTTCAATGCATGATCTGAACTGACATGGCACCTATTGTTAAAGTTCACTTGAGAATGTAACTTCCAAAAAATGTTCTGGGATTTATATCTGAATGAAGTGAAACTAACATGGTCATTCTAATAGATGAGAGACTTAAACAATCTTGGTCTTTTTCTATATAATTTCAGTTGCATCACAGTGTAAACTTTAACTATAAATTCTGTGTCTTACAATCTTATTCTCCACAGCTACCTGATGAAGGTGCAGCGCATCCAAATTGGACTATCACCTGGGATTGTGTGATTTTTAATTCTGTACACCCCAGTCTGACACCGTTTGTCCACAGTCTCAGACTTCCCAGAGCTCAGCTTTGTGGTGCTTTGTTTTAAAATGAGAAGTCTCGCTGAACAAAGAGACCCTGGAGTGCAGGTTCATCCTGCCTTGAAAGTGGACTCACAGGTAGATAGGGTGGTGATGATGTATACAGCATGGAAACAGGCCCATCAGTCCTACCCCTCCATGCCAAACAGATATCCTAAATTAATCCAGTCTAATTTGGCAGCATTTGCCCTTACCCCTCTAAACCCTTCCTACTCATATACCCATCCAAATGCCTTTTAAATGTTGTAATTATATTAGCCTCCACCACTTCCTCTGGTAGCTCATTCCATACATGCACCAGCCTCTGTGTGAAAAGATTGCCCCTTAGATCCCTTTTAAATCTTTCCCCTCTCACCTTCAGCCTATGCCCTCTAGTTTTGGACTCACTTACCCTATCCATGATTTTATAAACCTTTATAAGGTCACCCTTCAGCCTTCGATGCTTTAGGACAATAGTACCAGTGTAATCAGCCTCTCCCTATAGAGCAAACCCTCCAGCCCTGGCAACATTCTTGGTCAATCATTTTTAAACCTTTCGAGTTTCACAACATCCTTCCTATAGCAGGGAGACCAGAATTGCACGCAGTATTCCAAAAGTGGCTAAACCAATATCCAGTCCAGTTGCAACATGGCCTCCCAACTCCTGTACTCAATGCGCTGACCAATAAAGGCAAGCATACGAAATGCCAACTGATTACACATGATGGAGATATAGGAAATGCTGTTCAAATGAAGCAACATCCTTCGAATCATAACCCTCTAAAATTGGCATACATTCAAAAAAGACACTGAAAGTGTCCTTAAAGACAACATAATTGAAGGGACTTGCCAAGAATGGAGCTCACCTTTGTAGATGGTACACATCGCTTATGTATTGATTACCTCAAAGTCAATGGATAGGAAATCTGATTCATATCCATTCCATGTTGGGAAGACTGTACTGAGAAGGTGGGACATGCAACTTACCTTTCTTAAGTTGGACTTACTCAGAGAATACCTTTATCCGAGAGCGGGAAAGAACTTCCAGCTTTTGTTCCACTAATTTGAAGGTACCAGTTTAAAGTCATGCCATTTGGTGTGAAAAATGCATGAGCTACATTTCAAAGATGAAGCAACAAAGTCATTTTGAGATTACCCAACTGTGTGGTGTACATCACTGACCTGGTGACGTTTAGTCAGACATGGAAGGGACACTTGGAACATTTGTCGGAATTACTTGAACAACTTTGGGAGGCAGGCTTGGTGATAAACCTGACGTAGAGTGAGTTTACAAAAGCCCAAGTCACAGTCCTGGGCTATGTCATTGGTCATGGACAGTTGACCCCATCAGATGTGAAAACATATTATTGTGGTGTTTCCTACACCTTCGACATAGAGGGAAGTACTACAATTCCTGCGGCTGAGTGGTTTTTAGTGAAAATTTGGACTAAATTCTAGCAGTGTGGTTGCTCCACTGACTGACTTGCCGAAGAAATGGAGAAAATTTCAGCGGTCAGTGGACTGTCAGGAGGCATTCCTGATGAAGGGTTTTTGCCTGAAACGTCGATGTCGCTGCACTTTGGATGCTGCCTGAACTGCTGTGCTCTTCCAGCACCACTGATCCAGAATCAGGTTTCCAGCATCTGCGGTCATTGTTTTTACCTCGTCAGAAGGCATTTGACAGCTTGAAAGCTGTGTGAGCCACTGCCCCCAGTGTTAGCCACACTGATTACACAAAGCCATTCATGGTGGCTATTGATGCGAGTGTAGTGCTGTGCTCTTCCAGGAAGACAGAAAGATCTATTGGATACTTTTCCAGGAAGTTGATCAATCATCAACAGAAATATTCTTTGATAAAGCAGACCTCGAGGTTGGTGCTGGCTTTACATCGCTAGTAATATGTCTGACACACCGACCATAAGCAATTAAAGTTTTTGGAAAATGGAGCTAATTGTTGCAGATATTCAATTTGAAAATTATACACGTGGAAGGATGAGAGAACGCAATTACTGATGCACTGTCAAGGCTTTAGTGAAGAAAGATGGAGGCATTCAGGGGCAGAAGAAGTAAATTCAACAGGACTGCGGTCATGAATGTTTGCATGCTTAGAGTCAATATAATGTAAACGTAGAGTACTAATAATATGCGACTAAAGGGTTTGAAAAATAAAACCATCTTTGTGTACTGATAGTTCTTTTTTTTAAGGAGGGAGATGTAAGGAAATGGCTTTGAAAGGTGTGTTTTGTCCTGATTTTCTTTATGAAGAGGTTGAGACAGAGCAGTCTGCCCTAAGCCAATAAAGTAAACAGTGTGAAAGGCTTTGGGTTCTTTTAAAGGTTGGAATAATAGAAGTAGCTTGAACGGATGGAGTCAGGCTCCAATAGAGCCAGGGTATGAGTTTCGACTTCAGTAGTTGTTGGTGTTTGGACGTTGTCATACATCTCTCCCTGCTACAGCAAAACACTTTTGAGTTCAATCTCACACACACACACACACACACACACACACACACACACACACACACACACACACAGTTTTCTTCTAATATTCCTTTCTGAGACAATCTATGTTAGTGAATCTGCCTTTGCCAAGGGTATGTTTAATCAGTTAGGAGAAAGTGAGAAAGGGAACGTCGATTCTCCTCCTCCTTGGATGCTGCCTGACCTGCTGCGCTTTTCCAGCAACACATTTTTCAGCTCTGTTTAATCAGTGTTAATGCATCAGAACAGTTACTGTTAGTAGTAAAGAATCTATTACCCTGTTAATTTTTCTAACGGAGTTAAACTTAGACCAATTCTTGTGCCTTACTGCAGAATAAGAATAAAGTGCGTTTTGCTTAAAAACGTAACCAATCAAATGACATCTGGAACACAGCAACTTACACCAGCCTTGAAATAAGATAAAACTTAAGAGTCTCGGCTATCTCCTTGATATATTTGAAAAGGGTTTGGTCTGATCTATAACAGGACCCTCTGTACCTCTGACTTGTTGTAGCTGCAGCTGCACTCATCCAGGCAAATGGGGAGTCAGGAGGTGAGTTACTCGCTGCAGTATTCCCAGCCTCTGACCTGCTGCTGCATCCACTGTGTTTGTGTGGTGAGTCTGATCGTCTTTGTCTGACTGAAAGTGTTCACCTGAGGTGATTCACGCACATTCTTTGTTCTGTTTCTTGGTAATCTTTCTGTCCCTTGCCCTTGAAACACCCTGACCTACTCTGGTCACGTGCCTGCTTCTGACCTCGAGGGGGAAGTCAGAGAAGCAACAAGAGCATAATATGAGTCCAAGGTGAAAGCAACAGTGGGGGGGGGGGGGAGGGGGGGGGAGAAGGGGGTAGCATTAAAGGAATCTGATGGAGACTATCTGAAGAAGTTAGCTCGCACGGGATTCAGGGGTGTGCTTGCCAAATGGATACAAACTTGACTCAATGCCAGGAGAAAGTGAGGACTGCAGACGCTGGAGATCAGAGCTGAAAATGTGTTGCTGGAAAAGCGCAGCAGGTCAGGCAGCATCCAAGGAGCAGGAGAGTCGACGTTTCGGGCATGGGCCTTTCTATAGCACTCTGAAGAAGGGCTCATGCCCAAAACGTCGACTCTCCTGCTCCTTGGATGCTGCCTGACCTGCTGCGCTTTTCCAGCAACACATTTTCAGCTCAACACCAGGAGGCAAACAGTGAAGATGGAGGGCTGCTCGACCGACTGGAGGCCGTGTTCCAAGGGATTCATGCTGTTTGTTTGTCATTTATACAAATGATTTGGATGAGAATATAGAACACATGATTTGTCCAGTTTGCAGATGACACCAACATTCGTGGGATAGTGCCAGGGTCAAGGATAGATTGGAGAGGGCGCAGAACATTCTTAAAGAGGAGAGGGACCAGCACAAGGTCATTGTACACATTAGAACCTACGACACAGAGAGGGAAAAGGATGTGATTCTGATAAGAGAATAATCGGAAGTTTGGCAGGAATTTAAAAAGTAACTAAAAACGGGTGGCATGGTGGCTCAGTGGTTAGCACTGCTGCCTCTCAGGATCAGGGACCCCATTCAATTCCTGCCTCGGGTGACTGTTTGCAGGTGACCCCAAAATTGGAGGTGTAGTGGACAGCGAAGAGGGTTACCTCAGATTACAACAGGATCTGCACCAGATGGACCAATGGGCTGAGAAGTGGCAGATGGAGTTTAATTCAGATAAACGTGAGGTCCCCATTTTGGAAAGGCAAATCAGGGCAGGCCTAATACACTTAATGGTAGGGTCTTGGGGAGTGTTGCTGAACAAGTTCACAGCTCCTTGAAAGTAGAGCCACCGGTAGATGGGATAGTGAAGAAGGCATTTAGTATGCTTGTCTTTATTAGTCAGTGTACTGAGTACAGGAGTTAGGAGGTCATGTTGCAGTTGTACAGAACATTGGTTAGGCCATTTTTGGAATACTACACGCGGTTCTGGTCTCCTTGTTATAGGAAGGATGTTGCGAAAGTTGAAAGGGCTCAGAAAAGATTTCCAAGGATGTTGCCAGGGTTGGAGGATCTGAGCTACGGGGAGAGGCTGAACAGGCTGGGGCTGCTTTCCCTGGAGCGTCGGAGGCTGACGGGTGACCTTATCGAGGTTTATAACACCATGGGGGGCATGGAGAGGGTAAATAGACAAGATATTTTCCCTGGGGTGGGGGGGAGTCCAAAACTAGAGTGCATAGGTTTAAGGTGAAGGGGAAAGATTTAAAAGGGACTGAAGGTGCAAATGTTTCACACACAGTGTGTGCACGGATGGAGCCAGTTGCCAGAGGATGTGGTGGAGGCTGGTACAATTACAGCATTTAAAAGGTATCTGGATGGGTATATGAATAGGAAGGGTTTGGAGGGATAGGTGCCAAACACTGACAAATGGGACTAGATTTATTTATGATATCTGGTAGACGTGTAAGAGTTGGACCAAAGGATCTGCTTCTGTGCTGTACATCTCTATATCCTATGACTCGATCTTGCTCAATTGGGTCAGTGAACTGAGGTGTGGGAGATGGAGTTTAATTTGGATAAATGCGAGGTGTTATATTTTGGTAAAACAAGCAAGAGCAGGGCTTGTACAGTTAAAACTAGAGCCTTGGGTAGTGTGGTAGAACAGAGAGATCTAGGATTTCAGGGACCTGTCGTGTCACAGGTCCACAAGGTGGTGAAGAATGCACTCAGCACGCTTGCTTCCATTGCTCAGACCTGAGGATAGGAGTTGGCACATCGTGTTGAGGTTGGACAGGACATCGGTGAGGTCACTTACAGTCAGAAAGTCACAGAGATGCACAGCACAGAAACGGACCCTTCGGTCCAACCCGTCCATGCCGTCCAGATATCCCAACCCAATCTAGTCCCACCTGTCAGCATATCCCTCCAACCCTTCCTGTTCATATTCCCATCCAAATGCCTTTTAAATGTTGTAATTGTACCAGCCTCCACCATATCCTCTGGCAGCTCATTCCACACATGTGCCACTCTCTGTGTGAAAAAGTTATCCCTAAGGTCCATTTTATATCTTTCCCCTCTCACCCTAAACCTATGCCCTCTAGTTCTGGACTCCCCCACCCCAGGGAAAAGACTTTGTCTATTTACCCTATCCATGCCCCTCATAAACCTCTATAAGGTCACCCCTCAGCCTCTGACGCTCCCTGGGAAAACAGCCCCAGCCTGTTCAGCCTCTCCCTATAGCTCAAACCCTCCAACCCTGGCGACATCCTTGTAAACCTCTTCTGGAATATCGTGTCCAGTTCTGGGCACCCTGTTCTCGGAAGGACATTATTAAGCTGGAGAGGGTTCAGAAAAGTCTTACCAGGATGGGGGTGGGACTGAAGGATTTGAGTTATAGAAACAGGCTGGATCAACTGGGACATTTCTCACTGGAGTGTAGGAGGTTGAGGGGTGACCTTATAGATGTTTATAAAATAATGAGGGGTGTAGATGAGGTGAATGGCAGGTGTCGTTTACCGAGGGTGGAGGGGTTCAAGACGAGGGGGCATATTTATAAAGTGAGAGCCACAAAGATTTAGAAAGGCAATGAGAGGCATCTTTTTTACACAGAGAGCAGTTGGTGTGTGGAATGAGCTGCCAGAGCAAGTGATGGATTCAAGGACACTTATAAATTTCAAAAGACATCTGATAAGTACATGAATCGGAAGGATTTGGAAGGATATGGGCCAAACGCAGGCAAGTGGGACTAGATTAGTTTGGGGTCATGGTTCGCATGGACTGGTTGGATCAAAGGGTCTGCTTTTGTGCTGTATGAGTCAATGACTTAACCCCCGAGGTGTGATGAGGGAGGGAGTTTACAGAGACAGCCACCTGAGGTGTCACAATGATGATCCGCAAGATATCATCATCGGTGATAAGGCTGGGAACGGGGATTCGGAAGAAGATTTGCAGCCGGCAAAAGAAGTCAGGGGTTGTGGCCACGTTCCCTGATGCTCTCCTGCGAACGTTCTCCCAGGGAGGAATGCACTCAGCTGGTCCTGGGGGTGAAACACACGAGGGGTTAACTGATCAGACAGCAGCAGCATTGTGAACAGGACGCGGTGCTCTCCAGCGATCCAGCTCGCTGATGCCATCTGCTGTCGCACCCCCTACACTGCACTCTCTCCACAAAATGCTGCGGCACCCACTTGAAGCAGGGCAGAACTGGACCGGCCGATTGCTTTCGCCCTGAGCTCTGCTTCACCCAACTTACTTTCTGCTTTGTCACGGCTTGACTGCAGTTTGTGCTCTTAATCCAGGGAGTTTGTTTTCCTTGCCTGCAGCTGGTTACTGACTGCTAAACGCACCCTTTCAGAACAAGTTCGATGCATGCTCGCTGTTTAGCTTGCAATAAAGGAATTCATTTTCCCTCCAGTAATGTGCCACCTCAGAACGAGTGAACCATTTTTGTATATCTCTGGCTCTGGTTTTACAACTCACTCACTAGCTGGGTCCAATGCAGAGCCCTGGAGTCAGGGCAGGTCTCCGTTGTGAACAAATTATGAAATATTAAAAGGCTCACAGGGATGGCAGATCTCCTGTGCGTCCCATCATGCATCATCCAACCTCACTGAGCCGTGCCTCAGAACTATTCTCATCTCTGTGAGCAATCAAGTGAGGTGAAATACCGCTCAGAAATGCAGAGGAAATGTACTTTGAGACATTTTACTGTTCAATTCGGAGGAATTCCCCATTGACTGTCTTCAATGTTGCTGTTGCGCAACTCGAATCTTGCTGAACAAAGACAAACCTGTCCCAGAAGCGTTTGCTCTCTCACTCATCAGGACATAAGCACCTTGAGGCATGTGCCTCAGACAGTCACAATTTCCTTTACTGGTCAGAGTATTGAGTACAGGAGTTGGGAGGTCATGTTGCGGCTGTACAGGACATTGGTTAGGCCGCTGTTGGAATATTGCGTGCAATTCTGGTCTCCTTCCAATCGGAAAGATGTTGTGAAACTTCAGAAAAGATTTACAAGGATGTTGCCAGGGTTGGAGGGTCTGAGCTACAGGGAGAGGCTGAACAGGCTGGGACTGTTTTCCCTGGAGCGTGGGAGGCTGAGGGGTGACCTTATAGAGGTTGACAAAATTATGAGAGGCATGGGTAGGGTAAATAGACAAAGTCTTTTCCCTGGGGTCGGGGAGTCCAGAACTAGAGGGCATAGGTTTAGGGTGAGATGGGAAAGATATAAAAGAGACCTAAGGGGCAACTTTTTCACACAGAGGGTGGTACTTGTTTAGAATGAGCTGCCAGAGGAAGTGGTGGAGGCTGGTGCAACATCTAAGAGGCATTTGGATGGGTATATGAATAGGAAGGGTTTGGAGGGATAAGGGTCGGGTGCTGGCAGGTGGGACCAGATTGGGTTGGGATATCTGGTCAGCATGGATGGGTTGGCCCGAGTGGTCTGTTTCCATGCTGTACATCTCTATAACTATAATCACAAGATTCAAGGCCTACAGGTTGCCTCTGACTGGCTTGAGGAAAGCAAGGCAAAAAGCTTTGTAACATGACTTTCCTTTTTGGCAGGAAGACATTCTTGTCAGTCGTGTGGAGTGTTGGAGCCTGTGAATGGAGCGGTGCGTATCATTTATTTCACATTGTGTGGAACTTAACAAATTAAGCTCACGTTTGCCAAGAGTACGAATGCAATAACAAACTAACTTCACAGATTTACTGGCTCATCACATCCTACAAGCAGGGTTTTGTTTTCCCAAAATCCTCAGCAACACACACATATACACGCATGCACACGGGCCTGGATGGCTCATCTGGGCGTCTAGGCTCAGGGTTTCACCGATTCAGCAGTCGATCTGCTTGTTGGCCAGGGGTGAAAACACATCTGAGCACTTGCGAGAGGAGAGCAGTGTGACTCAACTCAAAGTTGAGCAGGGAATGCCAGCTGAACCACACCCTCCCTTATTCAACGCAAAGCCCCTGCCATCAGGAACACCCACCCGATAGGCAGCCATCACCTTATACGCGGTACTGGCATTCACCTTTCAGTCCTCTCTCGATCCGATGTCTGCGTTGTTCCTTCGTGAAGGCATCAATTCACATGGCACCGACTGCTGTCGCTGGGGATTTCTTCCACATATCCACCACCCTACAGAAAACAAAACGGTCTCTCATTTAACAAGGTATTTTTTTCCCCCCCCCAAAACAATGCTGATGTGATGTGACAATACTATGGCTTCAAGAGATGCATTTGGTCCAGGCTTATTTTGTGTGAGACGGAGGAGACGAGCAGTCTGCTCAAAGCCAATAAATGAAACAGCTTGTGAGGCTTGGCTTTGTTTTTGAAATTCAGAACAATAAACGCAGCCTGAGTGGGTGGGGTCAAGCTCCCACAGAAGCTGGGTTTGGAAGGTGTGGTACATCTCTCCCTGCTACTCTCTCCCTCTCTCAGAGTTCTCTCTCAATGAGTTTTTCTTCCTGCACTAGAGAATTGCCTGTCAAACAGTCTGTTTTACTGAATTTCCCTTTGCCAAGGGTGTGTATACAGGATGTTACTATGTTGGAACAGTTACTGTTTAGTAGTTAAATCATCTATTATTTGGATAGGTTTTCCAATAGAGTTAAAGTTATTCTAACTTATAGATTCATAGAGCCGTAAAGCACAGAAACAGACCTATGGTCTATCCAGGGTAAAAACAATGACTGCAGATGCTGGAAACCAGAGTCTAATTAGAGTGGTGCTGGAAAAGCACAGCAGGTCAGGCAGCATCCGAGGAGCAGGAAAATCAACGTTTCGGGCAAAAGCCCTTCCTGATGAATGGGGATATGTGTGTGTGTGAGAGAGAGAGAGAGAAAATGTGGATGTGTGTGCGAGAGAGAGAGAATGGGAAAGTCTGAGACAGAGAGAGAATGAGACAAGTGTGTGAGAGACAGAATGGGGATGTGTGTGTGAGAGAGAGAATGGGGATGTGTGAGGGAGAGAGAGAGAGAATGGAGATGTGTGTATGAGTGAGAGAGTCGGAATGCAGATGTGTGTGTGACAGAGAGAAGGAGAATGGGGATGTGTGTGTGTGAGAGAGAGAATGGGGAGGTGTGCGGGAGACACAGAGTGGGAATGTGTGAGAGAGAGAGAATGGGGATGTGTGAGGGAGAGAGAATGGGAATGTGAGAGGGCGAGAGAATGGGGATGTGTGAGAGAGAGAGAATGGGGGGATGTGAGGGAGAGAGTGAATGGGGGGATGTGAGGGAGAGAGTGAATGGGGATGTGTGTGAGGGAGAGAGAGAATGGGGATGTGTGTGTGTGAGAGAGAGAATGGGAATGTGTGTGTTACAGAGAGAGAATGGCAATATGGAAGAGAGAGGGGGACGGGGAATGTGTGAGGGAGAGAGAAAGGGGTCTGAGTGCGAGAGAGAGAGAGAATGGGGATGTGTGTGTGAGAGAGAGGATGGGGATGTGTGTGTGAGAGAGAGGATGGGGATGTGTGTGTGAGAGAGAGGATGGGGATGTGTGTGTGTTTGTGAGAGAGGATGGGGACGTGTGTGAGAGTGAGAGAGAGAGTGAACGGGATGTGTGAGCGTGTGAGAGAGAGAGAATGGCGACGTGTGTTCGTGTGAGAGAGAGAATGGGGGTATTTGTGTGTGTGTGAGAGAGAGAGAGAGAGAATGGGGATGTGTGAGGGAGAGAGAGAATGGGGATTTATGTGTGTGAGAGAGAGAGAGAGTGGGAATGTGTGAGGGAGAGAGAATAGGAATGTGTGAGGGAGAGAGAGAAAGGGGATGTGAGTGTGAGAGAGAGAGAATGGGGATGTGGTTGTGTGTAAGAGAGAGGGAGAGAGAATGGAGATGTGTGGGCGAGAGGGAGAATGGGGATGTGTGTGAGTGAGAGAGGATGGGGACGTGTGTGTGAGAGTGAGAGAGAGAGAGTGAACGGGATGTGTGTGCGTGTGAGAGAGAGAATGGCGACGTGTTCGTGTGAGAGAGAGAATGGGGGTATTTGTGTGTGAGAGAGAGGGAGAATGGGTGTGTGTGTGTGAGAGAGAGAGTCAGAGAAAGGGGATGTGTGTGTGTGTGAGAGAGAGAGAGGGAGAATGGGTGTGTGTGTGTGTGAGAGAGAGAGTCAGAGAAAGGGGATGTGTGTGTGTGTGAGAGAGAGAGAGAGAGAGAGAGAGAGAGAGAGAATGGGGATATGTGTGTGTGGGAGGGAGAGAATGGGGACGTGTGTTGTGTGTGTGAGACAGAGAGAGAGAGAGAGAGAATGGGGAAGTGTCATAGAGTCATAGAGATGTACAGCGTGGAAACAAACCCTTCGGTCCAACTCGTCCATGCCAACCAGATATCCCAACCCAATCTAGTCCCACCTCCCAGCACCTGGCCCATATCCCTCCAAACCCTTCCTGTTCACATAACCATCCAGTACTAGCCTCCACCACTTCCTCTGGCAGCTCATTCCATACACGTACCACGGTGTTCAGGTTAGGTGTATTAGCCATGGGAAATGCATGGTTACAGGGATAGAGTAGGTGTGCATGTGAGAGAGAGAATGGGGTTGTGTGAGGGAGAGAGAGAATGGGGATCCATGTGTGAGAGAGAGATTGGGGATATGTGTGTGTGTGAGAGAGAGAATGGGAGTGTGTCTGTGTGAGAGAGAGATTGGGGATATGTGTGTGAGAGAGAGAGAATGGGAGTGTGTCTGTGTGAGAGAGAGAATGGGGTTGTGTGAGGGAGAGACAGAATGGGGATCCATGTGTGAGAGAGAGAATGGGAACGTGTGTGAGAGAGCGAGAGAGAGAATTGGGATCTGTGTGTTAGAGAGAGAGAGAGAATGGAGATATGTGTGTGTGAGAGAGAGAATGGGGAGGTGTGTGGGAGAGAGAGAGAGAATGGGGAGGTGTGTGGGAGAGAGAATGGGAATGTGTCTGTGAGAGAGAGAATGGGGATGTGTCTGTGAGAGAGAGAATGGGGATGTGTCTGTGAGAGAGAGAGAATGGGAATGTGTCTGTGAGAGAGAGAGAATGGGGAGGTGAGACGGAGAGAGAATGGGAATGCGTCTGTGTGAGAGAGATAGAATGGGAATGTGAGAGGGAGAGAGAATGGGGTGTGTGAGGGAGAGAGAGAATGGGGATGTGAGTATGAGAGAGAGAGAAAGGGGATGTGTGTGTGTGAAGGAGAGAGAGAGAGAAAATAGGGATATGTGTGTGAGAGAGAGACAGAGTGAAGGGGGATGTGTTTGTGTGTGTGAGAGAGAGAGAGAGAGAGAGAATGGGGACGAGTGTGTGAGAGAGAGAGAAAGAATGGGGATGTGTGTGTGTGTGTGTGTCTGTGTGTGTGTGTGTGTGTGTGAGAGAGAGAGAGAGAGAGAGAGAGAGAATGGGCATGTGTGTGTGAGAGAAAAAATGGGCATGTGTGAGAGAGAGAGAGAGAGAATGGGGATGTGTGTGTGTGTGTGTGTGTGTGTGTGTGTGTGTCTGTGTGTGTGTGTGTGTGTGTGTGTGTGTGTGTGTGAGAGAGAGAGAGAGAGAGAGAGAGAGAGAGAGAATGGGCATGTGTGTGTGTGAGAAAAAATGGGCATGTGTGAGAGAGAGAGAGAGACAGAGAGAGAGAGAGAGAAAGAGAGAGAATGGGGATGTGTGTGCGAGAGAGAAAGAGAATGGGGATGTGTGAGGGAGAGAGAGAATGGGGATAGTGAGAGAGAAATAATGGTGGTGTGTGTGAGAGAGAGAGTGGGAATGTGTGGGCGGGAGAGAGAGAGAATGGGGATGTGTGTGTGTGTGTGTGTGTGTGTGTGAAGGGGGAGGTGTGTGTGTGAGAGAGAGAGAGAGAGAATGGGGACCTGCATGTGAGAGACAGAGGGAGAGAGAGAGAGAGAGAGAGAGAGAGAAAATGGGGACGTGTGTGAGAGAGAGAAAAAGAATGTGGATGTGTGCGTGCGTGTGTGTGTGTGTGTGTGTGAGAGAGAGAGAGAGAGAGACAGAGAGAGAGAGAGAAAGAGAGAGAATGGGCATGTGTGCGTGTGAGAAAAAATGGGCATGTGTGTGAGTGAGAGAGAGAATGGGGATATGTGTGAGGGAGAGAGAGAGAGAGAATGGGGAAGTGGGTGTGTGAGAGAGAGAATGGGGATATGTGTGTGAGAGAGAGAGAGAGAGAGAGAATGGGGAGGTGTGCGGGAGAGAGAGAGTGGGAATGTGTGAGAGAGAGAGATTGGGAATGTGTGTGGGAGAGAGAGTGGGGATGTGAGAGGGAGAGAGAACGGGGATGTGTGTATGAGAGAGAGAATGGGGGATGTGAGGGAGAGAGTGAATGGGGATGTGTGAGAGTGAGAGAGAGAATGGGAATGTGTGTGTTAGAGTGAGAGAATGGCAATATGGAAGAGAGGGAGGGGAACGGGGAAGGTGTGAGGGAGAGAGAAAGAGGTCTGAGTGCGAGAGAGAGAGAGAGAGAGAATGGGGATGTGTGTGTGTGTGAGAGAGAGAGAATGGGGATAATGAGAGAGAAATAATGGCGGTGTGTGTGTGTGAGAGAGAGAGAGAGAGAGAATGGGAATGTGTGAGGGAGAGAGAGTGGGAATGTGTGACGGAGAGATAATGGGGTGTGTGAGGGGGAGAGGAAGAATGGGGATGCGAATGTGAGAGAGAGAGAGAATGGGGATGTGAGAGAGAGAGAATGGAGATGTGTGAGAGAGAGAGAGAGAATGGGGATGAGCGTGAGTGAGAGAGAGAGGGAATGGGGAAGTGTGTGCGTGAGAGAGAGAGAATGGGGAGGTGTGAGGGAGAGCGAGAGAGTGGGAATGTGTGAGAGAGAGATTGGGAATGTGTGTGGGAGAGACAATGGGAATGTGGGAGGGAGAGAGAATGGGAATGTGTGTGTGTATGAGAGAGAGAATGGGGGATGTGAGGGAGAGAGTGAATGGGGGATGTGAGGGAGAGAGTGAATGGGGATGTGTGTGAGGGAGAGAGAGAATGGGGATGTGAATGTGAGAGAGAATGGGGATGTGAGAGAGCAGAATGGAGATGTGTGAGAGAGAGAGAATGGGGTTGTGTGAGGGAGAGAGAGAGAGAATGGGGATGTGTGTGTGTGTGTGTGTGTGTGTGTGTGTGTGTGTGTGTGTGTGTGTGTGTGTGTGTGTGTGTGTGTGTGAGAGAGAGAGAATGGGGTTGTGTGTGTGTGTGTGTGAGAAAAAAATGGGGATGTGTGTGAGTTAGAGAGGGAGAATGGGGACGTGTTTGTGTGTGTGAGAGAGAGAGAATGGGAATGTGTGAGGGAGAGAGAGTGGGGATGTGTGACGGAGAGATAATGGGGTTTGTGAGGGGGAGAGAGAGAGAATGGGGATGTGAGAGAGAGAATGGAGATGTGTGAGGGAGAGAGAGAGAGAATGGGGTTGTGTGAGGGAGAGAGAGAGAAAATGGGAATGTGAGAGAGAGAGATAATGGGGGTGTGGGTGGGAGAGAGAGCGAAAATGGGTAATTGTGTGTGCGTGAGAGAGAGAGGGAATGGGGATGGGTGCGTGTCAGAGAGAATGGGAATGTGTGTGTTAGAGAGAGAGAATGGTAATGTGGAAGAGAGAGAGAGATGGGGATTGTGTGTGAGAGAGAGAATGGGGATGTGTGTGCGTGAAGGAGAGAGAGGATGGGGATGTGTGTGTGTTTGTGAGAGGATGGGAGCGTGTGTGTGAGAGTGAGAGAGAGAGAGAGTGTGAACGGGATGTGTGTTCGTGTGAGAGAGAGAATGGCGACGTGTGTTCATGTGAGAGAGAGAATGGGGGTATTTGTGTGTGAGAGAGAGAGAGAGGGAGAATGGGTGTGTGTGTGTGAGAGAGAGAGAGTCAGAGAAAGGGGATGTGTGCGTGTGAGACAGAGAGAGAGAGAGAGAGAATGGGGAAGTGTCATAGAGTCATAGAGATGTACAGCGTGGAAACAAACCCTTCGGTCCAACTCGTCCATGCCAACCAGATATCCCAACCCAATCTAGTCCCACCTCCCAGCACCTGGCCCATATCCCTCCAAACCCTTCCTGTTCACATAACCATCCAGTACTAGCCTCCACCACTTCCTCTGGCAGCTCATTCCATACACGTACCACGGTGTTCAGGTTAGGTGTATTAGCCATGGGAAATGCATGGTTACAGGGATAGAGTAGGTGTGCATGTGAGAGAGAGAATGGGGTTGTGTGAGGGAGAGAGAGAATGGGGATCCATGTGTGAGAGAGAGATTGGGGATATGTGTGTGTGAGAGAGAATGGGAGTGTGTCTGTGTGAGAGAGAGAATGGGGAGGTGTGTGTGAGAGCGAGAGAGAGAATTGGGATCTGTGTTAGACAGAGAGAGTGGATGGGGATGTGTGTTAGAGAGAGAGAGAATGGGGATATGTGTGTGTGAGAGAGAGAAAGGGGAGGTGTGTGTGTGAGAGAGAGAATGGGAATGTGTCTATGAGAGAGAGAGAATGGGGATGTGTCTATGAGAGAGAGAGAATGGGGATGTGTGTTAGAGAGAGAGAATGGGGAGGTGTGTTAGAGAGAGAGAATGGGGAGGTGTGTTAGAGAGAGAGAATGGGGAGGTGAGACGGAGAGAGAATGGGAATGCATCTGTGTGAGAGAGATAGAATGGGAATGTGAGAGGGAGAGAGAATGGGGATGTGAGGGAGAGAGGGAATGGAAATGTGTGAGGGAGAGAGAGAGTGGGAATGTGTGAGGGAGAGATAATGGGGTGTGTGAGGGGGAGAGAGAGAATGGGGATGTGATTGTGAGAGAGAGAGAATGGGGATGTGAGAGAGAGAATGGAGATGTGTGAGAGAGAGAGAGAGAATGGGGTTGTGTGAGGGGGAGAGAGAGAGAATGGGGATGTGATAGAGAGAATGGAGATGTGTGAGAGAGAGAGAGAGAATGGGGTTGTGTGAGGGGGAGAGAGAGAGAATGGGGATGTGTGTGTGTGAGAGAGAGAGAGAATGGGGATGTGTGTGTGAGAGTGAGAGAGAGAATGGGGATGTGTGTGTGTGTGTGTGTGTGTGTGTGTGTGTGTGTGTGTGTGTGTGTGTGTGTGTGTGTGTGTGTGTGTGTGTGTGAGAGAGAGAGAGAGAGAATGGGGACCTGCATGTGAGAGACAGAGAGAGAGAGAGAGAGAGAGAGAAAATGGGGACGTGTGTGAGAGAGAGAGAAAGAATGTGGATGTGTGTGTGTGAGAGAGAGAGAGACACAGAGAGAGAGAGAGAGAAAGAGAGAGAATGGGTATGTGTGTGTGTGAGAGAAAATGGGCATGTGTGTGAGAGAGAGAGAGAGAGAATGGGGATGTGTGAGGGAGAGAGAGAATGGGGATGTGTGTGTGTGTGAGAGAGAGAGAGAGAGAGAGAATGGGGAGGTGTGCGGGAGAGAGAGAGTGGGAATGTGTGAGAGAGAGAGATTGGGAATGTGTGTGGGAGAGAGAATGGGGATGTGAGGGAGAGAGTGAATGGGGATGTGTGTGTTA